>NC_136691.1:42790785-42840834 GCF_947650265.1 Symphodus melops | reverse complement strand
CAACCAAAGGGCTCTGCACTAGGAAACTGTCACATTTTAAATATAGGAGAATGAGAAGTCGCCACATTTTCACACAAGCAGCAGTTTAAAGAGGGATGATTAAAATGAGAACTATGTGAGTGGGATCTCATGTGAATTAAGAGTTTGTCAAAAAAACAACAACAACAACAAAAAAGCCGATTTTAGACAATACTCCAGACTCGGGTGCCTGTTAAGTTTGTTGTTCTTATTTCAAATTTCATAAACAGAATGATTCATAATGTTGATGACTAGAATTATCTGTGGAAACAGTCAGGAACACAAACCGCCTTTAGTCGCTGGCACAACAGGCCATCACAGCAGGCTTTATCATTATCACCTTCAGATTCAATTATCTTTAATCATTTTGAACATTTTTATAACTGAGTTTATGATATCTAAAAAGCGCAGCAAATCCCATTTTAATTTTGTTGTACAAGAGAACATAAATTAAACATTGTGTTCCTATTATTCAAATGATGCTTAAAATGATTTTTTTTTTAAACTTGTTTTGTACCCACTGTGTTACCATAATTATATGAAAATGCACAAAAAAGTGATTAACTCGACCCATTTGATTTCATGACATCAATTTTCTGAGCAGCTTTCACCTTTATCACCATAAGTCTTTTGCCAATGTAATAAATTGGATGCAAATCTACCACTCTTCAAGTCTCTGATCTTCAACTTCACCGTTTGAAAATATTTTTCAATGAATTATTTAAATAATCACAATGAGTTAATTATTCACAATCAGTGAGAGAGTATTTGAGCCATTCAGCTGCAAGACACAAATCATTTTGTTGCATATGACAGAAAAAGTCAAGAGCAACATTTTTTCTGAACATAACTCAGATTAGAAGTATTAAATTCAAAGCTGGACACATTTTAAACTTCTATATCTATGACTGTCACCATCCGGTACAAGTGGAGGACTTCAAGCTGCATATTGTCAAATGATGTAATCTGCTCACTGCTATTCATCTTGTGAGACAACAAGTAATGACAACTGAAGGGATCTGAATGACTGCTACACAAAGTGAGGACTAAAACACTTGCCTGCCTCTAACCATCACTTCTTGGATCCTACCTTCCTTCCTGCATGACACCTCTTGACCCAGAACTACTGCTCTTTCACCAAGGCTGTGGTAGTTTCTTTGTTTTGTCTTTGTTTTGCTACTTCTTAGAGCTCCCCGACTGAAGTCAACAGTGGCCTGAAGGCACACTTTCAGACTGCCTCATCAAAGTAGCCATGATGGTCGAGGCTAATTGCTCCCTGGTGAGCTGGCCGAGCTCCTCTCCCATCCTCCACTCATCTTTTCACAGAGCATAGCTGTAAGAGGATGCGTAGTAACGAGAGCCACTGAATTATAGGGGGAGTCAGAAGGGGGAGGATGCTGGACAAAACAAAACCAAAGAGATGCCAGAGTTATCCTTTTTTGCTAAGTGTCCACAGAGATTTATTAAAGTAGATACACCGTTTTTAAAAACAGGCTTTTAGATGATCGTGTGATTTATGTCCACACCACATGCCAAAGTCACTGATGACACAAGAATATTTAAACACCAAAGAGGATCCACAGAGCACAAACAATGACCACTACACTGACTATAAAATGCTTTATTGTGAGAAACTACTTTTATAACCTGTCACGGGGAAATTAAAATGATCAAATAAAATTTGGGTCCAGCTGATTTGATTGGATTTGCTGAAGCTGTGCAGCAAATTCCTTTCACACTAGGAAATCCAAATCTGCTTTCCTTCCATCATGAGGCAGTGATCTAACCTTTAAGAGGTACAAGAAATGCTTTTCATGAGCAAGATATTCTTGTTTGATGCAGAGATGTGGGCCTTACTTGGACTTTACTTGTTTTTCTAATAATATGTTAGAAATTTGACCTCCTCGTCTGTGGTTATGGGACGCTGTGACTATAATGTTTATCTGCGTGTTTGTGTGTATGTTTTTTTTTGTTTTTTGGGGCAGTGCACATGTGTATTGTGAATTTGCAGATCTTGACGCTCCTGTCTCATGATTTGCTACTTGGGTGGCGTCTCCCACTGCCACACTTCAATATACAGGCAGCAGGCCAATAAAGCCAAACAATGTCTTTAGTTTGTACCCACAGTGACAGATCATTTATTGGGGCTGTCTTCCTATTTATTTCTACTGCAAGATTGAATCCCTTTCTTTTCTTCTAAGTGTTCCCTTTTAGTAAATATCTTTCTTTGAGACATTGACATCAGCCAGTAAAATTGGACAATGTTTCTCAAGTTGAGTCATATATTTCATCCTCCTTTATTTCTTTAATGATTGCAGCCCCAGACTGATCCATCTGAAGAATGCAGCCCAGTATCTCTTTACTGTGAGTAGCACTAGAAGGTAATATCAATAACATTTGCTTAAATAATGACATAAATAAGTCCTTTAGTTCTATCTTACTCTATATACTCTTGAACAAAGCTCTATTGATGATGTGGCTCTTCACGTTTATCGACTGACTGCTTTTGTATAATGTGGCTGTATAAGTCTCCACTTCCTTCCTTGTTAAAGAGGTTAGAGGCGTATACGTCCTCGCTCTTTGCAAACGATTCCTGTTACAGGAAAGCTAATCCAATAAGAAAAGGACCAACAACTTTATTCTATCCGCTCAAATGAAATAAAACTGGAACAGCGACATAACCCTTAGACTGCATGCACAGTATACAAGTGATGAAGAAGAATGCTCATTTTTTCACCAGTTAGTACATGACGGATGTGTTCTTACTGTTTGTTTGGCTTAAAGAAGCCACCTGAATCATTTTGTTCCTGTTTATTTGGTTCTGTTACATTTCCACAAGAAACAAGGGAAGAGATTACAGTCTACACGGAGGACTGACTCTTTAAGTAAACCATCGAAGTTTAAAATGGAACTGAATTATTTGTGAGTGATCTTCTATTCTTGGTGGCTACAAAAGGCAGCATGGTAAGAACGTGTGTGATCATATACAGTAGTGGCTTAGCCTGTTTTGTTTAATCCTCTGACAGGTAACTGCTTAGTTCGATCTAAGAAGGTGTGTTCTGTAAAATGAAATGTGGGACCCAGGCCATATTATGAAATTACATTGTGAAGAAAATGTGACCGAAAGAAACGTATTCATGGAAAGAAAATGATCAAGTAAAAAGTCATCGGGGTATGAGTGTGGCTCAGTTAGACACCGTGTACAGACTCTACAGTGCTTCAAGTATCAGTCGCAGATTTGACCCCAGGCCACAACATTTTGATGTATGTTCACCCAAGCTCTCTCCTCCCCGTGTGTCCCGTCTCTCTTGAGCTGTACTTTTCATAAAAGGTAAAATGCCCCAAGAAAGCATCTACAAAGTATGATCATGTGATATATTGCCTAACCAATACATTTATCTTTGCAAAATGTCATATATTATTAAACAGATTAAAGTTGAAACAAAGCTGATGACACAGGTTAAAAAAAGTAAAAGTTGCACATCCAAATATCACTGGAGCTCCTTGCAGCATTAAACTCAACCTGCAGAGGTTATCAAAGTTGTGTGACTCATTTGTATGTGTGATTACTCACCACAAAAGGACACAATATGGCTGCTGTCTTCGTGAACAAATTTCCTGGTGACCGACTCCTCCATGATCTGCTTCACCTGTTGATGACATGTCAGATGCTCGATGAGTCATTCATTAACATGGCTCAAGCAGTAAGCACACAGGGTGCCTTTTTTGTTTAGACTGTGACTGATCGCTATAAATAAATTGGGAGAATAATGAAGGCAAATGACAAAAGTGCTGTCATGAAAAGGAAATATGCTAGTTAAATAAAAGGAAGCGAGCGCAGCTCTTGGGGAGGCGAGGTACAATTTAAAAGTTAGAGAAGGAGAAACAATGAGTGGGAAGAGTTGCATGTTAAGTTGGTGGATGAGTCACCAGCTCACCCTGAGGACTGTTACCGGAAGATAGAAGTGGTACACTTGGGAATGGGGGGGGAGGGGGGGGGGGGGGGGGGAGGGGGGGAGGGGGGGCTTCCATTGATTCTGTTGCATCAAGGTCTGATGACAAAACAAGTTTTTTTAAAGAGTTGGAGAAGGTCAGATATACATGCTCACACGACTCTGCAATCTGCACAGGGAATATCATCCTCCGGACACAGCCACACAGATCACTGCAATTTCCTGCTGAAATGAGTCTGTCCACATATGACAACATTACACTGCCGAGTCTACTCCACACACTCACACACACACACACACACACACACACACACACACCTCCACCAATGCTTAGGTGGTGTCAGCCAGCAACAATTACATTTTCCACAGCAACTTAGATTTATGGATCAATAATCTCCTGTTTTATCGAGTTTGATTATTCAACCTTACTTTCTCTGTTGCATTTAACAATTGTAGATTGTCTACACTGAGAAACATTTGCCTACTTACAAAGATACATAAAAAATAAAGATAATTAAAGATACAAGTGCCTCAAAATTAAACAAAAAAAAAGCTGTGGGTTTTAGTGGCATCTCTTGCAGATAAAAAAAAAGTGTAAAAGAATTTAAAGTGGCTAAAAGACTCACATAAATACAAAGGAAACCTGTTTGGTTTGTCAGTCTTTGACTACCTTAAACATGTCAGCATATGACACTCATGACACCTGCTCCCTCTGTAGATACGAAGAGCTCACTCTACAATAACAAAAGCACAATGGTTCTTATTCTCAAGAGGACAAATCCAAACTGATTTATGAATACATTGATCAGTTTCTGTCAATAAGTTTAGCCATCAGATCATACACATCTCAGCTTGAAGTAAAGGTCCTATTGTGATGTGGACTTAGTCTGTATTCTGGAAACAGAATAAGCAAGCCAGTTAGAAATGCTGTAGAAATAAGGCCTTGGTCACAAAAATACCTGGTAGCAACTGTGATGTGTGATGTATTAAAACCCCATGAAAACAGTTCTGACTGTTACCACATGAGTAGGATCTAACTATTAAACATCATAATGCCCAAATATACACATATGAGTCTGAAAACAAGAGGGGAAAAAAACACAGATATCTGAATGCAGGCAAGTCCAGAAGTCCTAGTTGAGTCCTTTTTTCTTTTCAGAAAAAGCAGCATAGAGGGAAAACAATAAATCATAAAGATTTTAGATTTCACTGTGAGACAGAAAATAGCTTGTATTTCCATTATGCTTCTGAGAGAATCATATTCCCACTGAGCACTGATTGCCCCCTCACTGTTAAAACACGACAAAGAATCAAAATGACTAATCTCTCACTTGTTAAAAGGCTACAAAGGTTTGAAAAACAATTAGGGGAAAAACGTGTGCATAGAACCCTGCTAGCATTGAGACATTTATAAATAACATTCACTTATTAGACGGAGTCATCGGGCCCAGTTTGGCCTGTTCGCTTCAGTGGCATTGTTGTCTTCAGCATCAACAGACATGATTCATGCTGCCACAGACAGTGCACACACACACACACACACACACACACACACACACACACACACAGGGGAGTTGTATGAACCAGTTTTCTTTCTGAGTGCACCTGACATGCACGAACCTGATTGATTTTCTAACCTGAAGACTCCCTCTTCTTTTTTTACATCTCTCTCATCTAGGCTACAGATCAGGCCTCTGAGGAATCTACAGTAATATGGTGAAGTGTCAAAGCAGAGACAACCTGCATGTTTCTATGGAGACTGCACGTGTTGCATAGCGGATCACTTCAGCCTGAGGAGACGTGTCAACAACCATTTATCTCTGAAATTAAAAAAAGGACAAAAACTCTCAAACTACAGTAACCAATGAGAATAAAGATCTATTTTTCCTACGTCGACATCCAACAAAATAGAGTCCTGTATTGTACAAATGTACCATCTGGAGAAGTCACAACTTTAAACAGCACGCAAAAATATGCTGATGAGAATGCAGAGAAACAATATGTATGAAGTGACAGGACATTCAATGTGTCCATAGTAAGAGGAAAGTCTGATGAGGAAACTGCTCTAACAGACTCTAGCTTGAAGGCAACAGCCCGAGTGATAAAAGATCTTCAGAGTATTCCAATTAAGTCCTGCAACAGCCGAGCAGAGGAATAAGAGCCAGAGAGAAAGCCCATCCATTAACCTCCAACCTTCATTATATATCATCTGTGTAACCAATGATGAATGAAGAGAATAAACCACTGAGAACAAAGAAAATAATCACATTCATCAGTGCATACAGAAAAACAAATAAAATAAGTGATGTCACGGCAGCTGGATATTCTGATTCACTGCTTGCTTGAATAACAGTCTACAAAAGAAAAAAACATACTGGATTCAGTGATAAATTCAAAATATAGCCCAGGAAATATGCCACATGGATCTCAAGCAAGTTCATTAGGCATTCAGATTCAAATTCATTTGAAATATAGCATCATATGTTCTGCCATTCATAGTGCAACAGGATGATAAAATATTCATAAACAGGTCCAAAACCTCATTACAGTCGAAGTGCAACAATATATATAAGAGTTTTGTTGAAAACAATAGTATTTCATCATCAGATATTGTTCCTCTGGTACGAACCAGCTCTGGATTAATGTGTTCTGATCTTATTGGTAGAAGAAGAAAATCTCCATTAGGAATAAACTCAGACAAGCGTGCTGGATTATATTGCACTGTGCTGAGCGAAACGTTGTCAGTAAGTGAGGAAAACAGGAAGGTACAGATCTCCGTAGCCTGTCCTCTGACTGACTCTCTACCTTTGTCTTTGTCTCTCTCTCTCTCTCTCTCTCT
Organism: Symphodus melops; assembly: GCF_947650265.1. Classification (NCBI taxonomy): domain Eukaryota; kingdom Metazoa; phylum Chordata; class Actinopteri; order Labriformes; family Labridae; genus Symphodus; species Symphodus melops. Next base: position 42,834,024 of record NC_136691.1, on the reverse strand, counting down.
CTCTCTCTCTCCTTTAGCAAACACAGGTGTGTATTTGTATTTGTGTGCATATGTGATGTACACAAAGATAAGAGGGAGGAGCATTATTCTGAGTCCTGATCAGAGCAAGATAAAGAGACAGAGACAGACTTTGAGGGTTCTGTATCAAAGGTTAGGGAAATTAGAAATCTCATTCAAACCAATTTTGTTCAGGAAGGTAATTCTGCTGCTATAGACCTCTGGTGCTTTCTGAATAATGGCCCACATCCAAGTTTATTTGAGCAGAATGGTCACAAAAAAACCAGCTGGACATGTAGAGTGTGAGAACACAGCAAAGAGACGCCATATGGTAAAACCCACATGAGTAATGATAACCATAGACCAACAGAAAATTAGTATAAACAACTTCTATCTTACTCTGAAGGGAAACTGGTTCATCAGGATAAGCACCAACAAATAAATGAAACGATTAGTTAACTACCTCTTCTTGTTTTTTATTTGGTGCCATCTGTGAATTAAGTCAACTATCAAGCTGTGCTGTTGGTTCATTTAAGAGACTCCTTTCGGCTGCGTTTTTGGGAGAGGCACTGTGAGTGAATCTCAGCGAGGCCGTATCAGCACACAGGAGGCTGTTTTAATCAGGAGAAGGGTCTGGTCTCTACTGATAAGACTGCAAACAGGACTCAGAGGAAAACACGTCACATCAAAGCCTCATCATTTCTCCTTCCAAGAATTAGGCTGTGATTTGTATCTTTGTTTGGCAGGCAGGCATTAAGTCGTGTTAATTGTGAGACAATCTCGTATGAAACTAATGATATAAATCTATCACTTGTGAAAAAAAAACAACAAGATTAAATGTTGTCTGGGCAGAAGGATATGGTCGGGGGGGGGGGGGGGGGATCAATAACACTCCCCCTCTCCTTTGAAACAACTGTTAATGCTCCTCTATTTCACTTCAGTTTGGTTTCAGAGAAGCGAAGCCAACAATTGAGGAGTGGAAGAATGTTTGGGATCAGTTGAAGAAAGTATTCTGCAGGACATTGAAGAAACATATCAGTGTGCTGATGTGAAGCTATGTTATGAAAACCATCCATCCAAAACAACTGTGTATGAAAGCTGTCTGTTCTCTCCATTATACCTAATTAATGACATTATAATGAATACTTGTGTGTGAGTCCCTTAACACAATCGTTCTGGTGTTTTAGTCGATCTGCAATCTAGTACTCATAATCGTATCTACTAACTAGAAAGTTATTGATTAGGATCACAGATTTAAACTTGTCTGACTTCACAAAATAGTTCATTTTGAACTAAATATTTACTAAAACCAACCACTAGGTTTAACTGTTGGGTAACATAAGTACTGACCAAACAAATGTTTGGCTCCTATGTGTTATCACACATCACATCTTAGGTTAGAGTGATCTGATTTAGTAAATTGGACAACTTGAAACTGACTAATTATATGAAGACCTCTACACAAAAATCCAGAATGAAGAAATCCAAGCCTTCAGATGAGATGAGAGCTGTTGGGCAAACTGAACAGCAGACCTTATAGTTGTGACCTTTGAAAAGAGCAATAAAGAGCGTATTTAACTGCTGGGCTTTCTTCATCTTCAGAATCAGAATTTCAATGATGACTCTCCTTTCTTCAAGCGACCTTTAATTCAGTGTTTAAGTCCAACCTTTGGGGTAGTCTGTATGGAAGTGTAGGCCTATGTCTCATTTACTGATTGCTGAACTCCTCTGTTGTAACTGCAGCAAATGCATCGTGATGAGTGACATGAAGTGCAGAAACCAGCTGAACAAACCACCTGAGCTGTTTCCACTCAACGCCAATTAATCCTTCATTTGAACTACATGTACACACAAGCACACGTAGCCTAGACTTTATGTCTGACAGAGAGAACCCAATGGCTTTGCAGGAAGCTGGTGGTTTGCTCTGCCATTAATGCCACAAACACTGACTACAGACAGACAGTCTGTTTGCTCAGTGCTGCTTCTCCATCCGAACCATTACAGAGATACAGCACGACCATCCAAACAGGGACCACTCAATAAGATTTGTAGAGCTTAAACTTACAACAATCAACTTGTCTGTACAATAAAAGAACTACCCATGCTATTAAATTGATTAAAATAGTTTTATAATCAAACATCTGTATGAATAGATACAGATGTGCAGCTAATCCATTTACCAAACGTGTCATCATCAGGAACTGACTAAGCAGTCGGTTGGTACAGTAAAAAAGTAAAAGTGAAACAGCGTGTGTTAAGGCTCTCCTGAGAAGCCTCTCTTTTTACATGTTCATCTGCAGTTTTATATTTTCCTGTTTGTTTTTCTTAGTCCATAACTGCTGAGCTACAAAAAAGAAGAAAAAAATTCCCACCTCCTTCTTCACGGTGCGCAGCAGCCTCTGACGGGTCTCTGCCTCTAAAACACAGAACACATTGTCCACACAGCATGTTTTACAGTTTGTCACAACTTCACTTCTAACATATGCCTGTTCTTAAAAGAATCCCTATTTTTTTTCAAAACACACATTATCTCAACATGTTTATTTTATTTTTTTGTTTGCTCCCACCTGCCATGTTTGTTGCCATGGATCCTGTCTCCTGTCTGCAAACTGCGACCCTCCCATCAGCTGAGTGCAGCTCGTGCACTGCGATGAAGCTTCAGACTCCTCCTCCTTTCACACACGCCTCTTAAAGAGACATACGCTGTACAGACGTATGACCACAATCACCGTTATGGCTTTAAAATCGGAAAAAAAAAAACCCGTTCTGAAACAGAGACAGGGGAATTCAGTGTGGAGAAAAAAAATATTGACACGAATTAATTGAAAATACAGGCCTACTTTATTCTTATTTTGAAGAAAAGACATAATGCTTTTGATTCCCTCATTTGCAATGTGTGCTTTCTTTCCCAAATAATAAGGCAATCAGGAAATCATTGCAAAACCATTAAAAAATGTAACTCTGAATTTAACACAGCTATACCTGAAATCATTGAGAGCTTGGTTGTGTGGTGTTGTTAGCCCCCTAAAATGATACGTCTTCTGTACGCCATCTCGTGGTGATACAATAAAAAGACGAAATCTTTCTATTATAGAAGAAATCTTGATAGAAGTATCTGCACTTTACGTTAATATCTAAAATTATGTATTCAAAACTAACACCCACATATTAACACTGTATACACAAAAAGTATACATGTATACTTTTATACCTACCTATATCATGTTAAATAGTGAATACCAACCGGGAGGAGAAAAAGATGTTGTACTGATAGAAAGCAGAGTTTACTGGACTAGATAAACACAGCCGATGGTAGACATTTTGTTGCTTAATTTTCTAATTTCTTTTTGAGTTTTAAAATATGTAAATGTGACAACATTTTCAAAGAACAAAATCCTTAACAGTGCCATATTCAAATAATTTCTCAGAAATGGTAACAATATAGCTACACCCCTTGACTTCCAGAAGATGGCGACTCTGTCATCCCAATAATCTAAATAGAGTTTTTATGTCGCTTTAAAAAGAATCTTGTACAGGTGTGTTTTAGATGAGCAAGATTGTGTTCAATGAAATTTCAATTGGAATCAGAAGAACTGAAGGAGCTGGAAGCAACAGTGCACTGAAGTGTGGAAGTTTTTTGGGCCTGAAGTCCAGGTTTGCCTGCAGGGCTAACCTGTCAGGTCGATCAGGTGGCGAAATGATGGAGGGATAATACATGATGACAGACTGCCAGGTCTGGATTGGACCCCCATACCCCAATACAACCCCTCCAATACACCCACCCAATAGCTTGTTTCATGTTTTAATAACCAACTTCACACACTGAATTTAATGGACGGTCACCATTGTTATTACTTGTTTCTGTTTAATCATATGTTGAGACTGGTAATGTGATCATTTGTATTGTGGTATCAGAGCAAACATCTTTTAATTAAGACTTGTAAGTTAAAAGATACCTTTAATTAAAAGTAACAATTAAGACACCTTGACTTTTCATGCCTTCCTCACGATTTAGTGTCTTTGTCCATTTAACCCCCATTTTCCCCTGCACAAACATGGTCCTGAGCCCAGGATTCCCTCGCTAGGATGATTCACATCTTACAGTGGCTTTAGATAATATGAGGTAGTAGCATTTGTTAAATGCCACACCAGGACTTCTGCATGAGTAAACAGAACACCATAGCTTCCCTCAAGCTAGCAGCTTTGCTTACTCTTCATTTCTCTTTATTTATTGGTATTAGTTCAATGCTTACAAAATACAAATGACAGATCACGTATATAATCAAATAAATAATTCACAAAAACATGAAAGGAATGTGTAAAATAATGTCACATTCCAGCAGATGGTAAGAAAATCCAAATGAAAAGTAAGACAGTAGATGAGATATATTTATACCACATTCAACAGTTAAAGCCCTACATGACCAAATCAATTCATTACTTTAAAAAACAACAATGCTGTGTCATATCTGTATGTTGCCCATCAGCAGAGTTTGCAGGCAGGCCAACATGCACATGTGTGATTAGAGTCGACGGGCTCAAATAGGCACCCAGGCATGAGATACAGGCTCCTGTCAGTCTGATGTTCTTCTGCCCATGTGTGTCAATGAGGATTGACAGTTTGTATGTTAGAGAAGGCCAATGCTGTTTAGTTTGTTGTGGCTTTTGGTCCTCAGGGCCCCCTCGCACCTTGGCTGAGCAACCACAGCCTTTTTTCCATCAGCTGATTGTTTTCTCCATCCCTGCTCTAGTGAAGACATGACATGTTGAATCTGAAGAAATCCATCTATTCATCCATCCATCCATCTGATAACCAAACAAATTTCCCATTTCCTTCAGGTAATGCATGCAGAAAAGAAGATGTGAAACCACTCCAGACAGTTTGGCTTCCACTTGGCTTTTAAGTGACAATTTCATAATTGCTCTGGGTATCTCTTGTCCTCTCTCTGTGTCATATCCATTTTCACGATTAACTTCATTTGAGGCACTCTCTCCGTTAGCAGACCTACGTGACCACTGCGCTCTGAATATCCAGTTAGCAGCATTTTTAAAGGCCTCAGTGCTAAAAGCGGTGGATTTGATTACAAAGTCTTTTTATTAGGTTTTTCCTAATGAGTGCAGTTAAGCCGCTGTGATTCTCTTCCCGCTGTCTTCACCAAACTATATTAACATGGGATCAGGAAGCAAAGATGGTTCATGGTGCTATTTATAACTGTCTGTATCAGAAAGTTGGTGGTTCAAATAGACCGCCTGCTCATTGGTTTCAAGGGAGAATTACATATGTACCTGTTGACTGTCTTTATTTGTGATATAGGCTACCGTATACTTTTTCTAATTTGAATTTGTGAGGCTGTTGTTGGTATTTCTTGGTTATCTTGTTATAAAAGGCATCTTTAAATCTGATCTAGAAAAGTGTGAAAATCAATTATGTTTGTCATAATTAAAGCAGCAAATTACTAAGGCAGTTGTTTTACAGTTGAAGTGTAACTTAACTCTGTTGATAAAGGTGAGAGATCTTCAAATGGGAAAACATTTATTTAGCAGATGTGTTAAAATAATGATGTTGTGGAATGTCTGACGTTGTAAAAGAAAAACTGTTTAGGTGAACTAGTTGTAAGCATCATGTGATTCTACTGTGGTTGTGTTTGGATGAACTTTTAATCTACAAGGATGAGTCTGCATGGACATCTGAACTTCCTCTGCCTAGGTTGAAAGTTTTTAAATGGCTTATCTTCTTCAACAGCGCTAGCCTTTTGTGTCCCCCCTGACATGTATAAGGGGCTTTGCATTTGTGTGTCTCTGCAGACTGAATCTCAAGGATACTCTCTGTTGGTTCATTCCTTCCTGCAAGAATAAAACCTCACAAAGACGATTGGCTTTCAGACTTCATCAGTATTCTCTGAAATATTTTCCATGACAATTTTAAGTAGGGCTGATGGACCTGAAGGCTGCTTTGGACACTTTAGATATTAAAGGCAGGGTTGGTAAATTTCAAAAACTAGTAGCCAGTAACTAGTAGCATTCCCTCTGTGCTCTGTCTTCACTTCACCCACCCCCTCCCTTCTGCCTTTGGTTCAGAAGCAGATTTTAGCTCATGCTTTGAATATGGGCTTGTACATGCAAGGGGTAGAGAATGAGAAGGGAGACAGGGAGGCATGATTGGTTCATTAAACTCATACCTAGTGAAGACATTGGTTGAAGTTTTTACGAGTAAAAAACTGCTATGGATGTCAGGTTTTCTTTGATTCTTTTTCAGAGAATTATTAATTTCTGTCAGGATCTAAAGAAAATTTCACCTAAAATCGTGTATCTAGAAAAAATTACCAATCCTGCCTTTAATATCTACAAATATTCAGTGGACATAGAAAAAATACTTTAAACCATTATCACAATAAGTGAAGATAATGTTCTTTCACTTTAAGTTTGACATAATCTTTTAAAAATGTAGTGAATTTACAAAATCTGGTACATGAAATAATAATAATAATCTGTTGAAAAACACATTTGTTTTAAGTTTATTTTACTAACTCTGTGAATCATTTCTTAGAGTGCAGAAACATTGTCTTTAGTTCCATCTTCCTTTATTGGGGCCTATAAGTTGTCAGTCCCATGTTTTCCCCTAATACTACACCTTCGCCCCATCCTGTTTCTCAAGGTTTAGGTCTCTCTTGCTCTTCTCTATTTAGTCCCTGAGGTCAAGTCACCAGTATTCATAATCCACTGTTTTGCTGATGTCACATAGCTTGTTATTCACATCCCAGCAGATCACAGCAAACCACAAATCACTTGCAAATCACAGCAGTCTAACTCAATTTATCTGTCCCGTGGATTGCTTTTAAACCACTGAACTGGACCACTTAATCATCTTGTTTGCCATGCCTAATTCTTTCAGATAATCTTAGATACCTTTAATGTTCCCTCACATAAAGACAACTGCAAGAAATTCAAGTATTTTAATTGATTATGGTTGTTGTTCTCAAGATCAATTTAAAGGCGTTATTACACCTTGTTAACATTGCTTCTACTATTTCAAATGATCATTTCAAATTTAGATTTTTCCTGTTTGAAGAACTCTGCTGCTGCAGTTAATTTTGAAGTAGAAGTGGTTTTACTCATATGTATGAAAAAAGTGCAGTCCATGAACCCTATCTTAATGTTTTGTTGTGAAACAATGGAAGTGATCTTTAATTACACAGAAGATAAAATCAGCTTTATAGCAGAAAGTCTTTTCCACGCTGTTGTGTTATGCCTCATCACCACTAACAGGTACTCTCAGCCTCAGCTCCACCCACTCCTCCACCCGGGCTGATGTCTGTTATCATCGCAGGGGAAATATCCTCCTCTGTGTGGAGCTGCTTCTCTGGCTGACTTTTCACAGTCCGATGCCCCAACAGGACTCATCGGTCATGGCTGGCAGTCTGACCCACCACGGCAGCCCGAACCCGGGCTACACCGCCAATAACAACGCAGTTCCGGTCCCAGTCCCGGTCCCGGTCCTCACTCAGACCAACTCTAGGGACAAGTGGAGCAAAAAAATGGATTTTCTCCTCTCTGTAATTGGCTTTGCTGTGGATCTGGGAAATGTTTGGAGATTTCCCTACGTGTGCTATCAAAACGGTGGTGGTAAGTGGTTATAACATTTTTCAGGGGGTAATTTAGTTTAAATTTATTAAAATAATGTCTGAATGAAACAAATAATTTTAAAGAGTTTTCGAATCAGATAATGTCCGCATTTAATGATACAAAAAAAAAGAAAAAAGAAAAAGACTGACGATACGCATCTGGCAGCAGGAACTGGCCATGGTGCTGAACTACACACCTGTAGCCGTGAGAAAAAGAGCACATTTGAAAGTTGTATTTTACTTCTTAGATTGTCTTTTATTGTAATTCATATTCAACTGTACGAGAACTTTTTTTCGTTTGAAGGAAATAACGCTTTTATATGAAAATGAATTTAATCGAAGCTTACATTTATAGATGGAGACATCGTTTCACAATACAACGGATATTGTGGTGGGAATTGATTTCGCTTTTAACATTATAGGCCTACTTTAACAGCAACAACTAATTAAACTAAGGTTTAATAACAGTATCAAGACGAGAAAACAAGTTGATTGAAACACTTAAAAAGGCAATAAATAATTAAAAACGAAATTAATAGACATTTAAGTGGAAATTCAGTGGGCGCATACGTGTTGGGTTGGGTTATGCAACCCAACCCAACACGCACATGCACTTCATTTATTTCTTAAAACATTCTAAAACGCATTTTCTTTTCCATGGCAAAAGCCAAGATGAAAATAACTTCTGAAAATGTTCCTCTCTGAACTGCAGTTTAATGTAAACCACACTTTACACAATATTGCAATAAACAGAAGGGGGTTATTTTCTTTTCTTTAAATAGCCTCTCAAGAGTTCTTGTTTAAATAGTAGACTTTCATGTTTAAGCCTTACATTACATTAATCCTCATCCATCTGTGTGCAGGTGCTTTCCTTATTCCCTACATTTTGATGGCCATTTTTGGTGGTGTGCCACTTTTTTACATGGAGCTGGCACTCGGACAGTTCCATCGCACTGGAGCCATTTCTATATGGAAACACATTTGTCCCATTTTCAAAGGTAAGGCCGCAAACTGCTCAGTGGCAGATGTTCAGAGGAAATGCATGACTAAAAACAACGATGCACTGTACAGTGATTAAAGTTATTTTTTCTTTTCTCCTGATTTTCAGGTATAGGATATGCCATTTGTATCATCGCTCTGTATGTGTCCTTCTACTACAACACCATCATCGCCTGGGCCCTCTTCTACTTTTACTCCTCTTTCTCCAGCATCCTGCCTTGGACAAACTGTGACAATGTGTGGAACACCCCTGACTGTACCAATTACTTTGGCATAGACAACGTCACTTGGACCAATGCCTCCAGGTCTCCGGCAGAGGAATTTTACACGTAAGTGCATGTAAGTGTGAGTAACAGAAACCAAATGTATAAATAGCTTTACAGTAATACTGCAAAATAGATTTAATAAGGGACAGATTGTCTGGTGTGCTGAAAATAGCTGATGTGTGTTTTATTGTTACAGGAGGAATGTGCTGGAGATCCACAAGTCGTCAGGGCTTAAACATGTTGGGGGTGTTCGCTGGCAGTTGGTGCTCTGCCTTTTTCTAATATTCACCATTGTTTACTTCAGCCTGTGGAAGGGTGTGAAGACTTCAGGGAAGGTAACACATCTGTTTTTATACTACCATAACATTATACTGTAGATGTGTGCCTTTTTATCAACTTCAGCAACCTATGAACCCCCATAATCATTTCATGATAGGACTGATTTATTTCCTTTCATCCACCCCAGGTCGTGTGGGTGACTGCCACCTTGCCCTACATAGTGCTTTTCATCCTTCTTATTCGAGGAGCCACCCTCCCTGGTGCCTGGAGAGGTGTGGTGTTTTACCTGAAACCACAGTGGGGGAAGCTACTGGACACCAGCGTGAGTTGTAAAGTTGGTCTCTTGTGGCGTGACAGAAAAGAACCCGATGAACTTGTCTCCCATAGGGAAAAAACCTTATAAGTAAAAGTGACCTTTTTTTTGTCTATTTATTCATTCTAAATTTGAAACTGCTTTTTAAGTTCATGAAAATGTATATTTCTAACCTCTTTTGCATGCTTTGTTCCAAACATTTAAACGAGCCTATTATTTTGTTTTCTTATCTTTTTCTTCTTAACATATATTTTTTATGCCATGTTTCAAATCAGTTACTCTTTATACTCTTATGCAGATTCATCCTATTGTCCTAAAAACTAGAAGTATTTGCTCTATTTCATTGCACGTATCTTCTCTAAAGGCTTTCACTTTTGGCAGACCCAAATATCATGATTGAGCTATTATATTTCCTTACTATAATCCCTGTCAATCGAGTTGTAGTGGAGTATAGAACAGATAAAGGTATTTAAATATACACCTACACCTTTTTCTATTTATTAATCCCTTGAGTGCCTGTCAATAATTTTTAAATCGACGCAACATCCTCATCTTCTACTGCGGTTGTTTGCTCAACATGTGTGAGTGGTTTCGTGGCAGGAGAATATGGATGAGATGAAATGAGATGCATAAATAAGCCACAGAGCAGGATAATAAGATGCATAATTGGTTTAGATTTTCTGCCCATTAACAAAGGATTCCCTTTCTATCTCACTCACCGATAGCCAGCTCTGCCCTCCTCTTTTTACAGCCGAATGCTCGATGCTCTTTAGATCTCCCTGTGTACAGCTGTGCAGCTACTACATTACTATACGACTGACACAACACCTCTCTGCATGGTAAATGAAATACTGAGAGATCAGAAGAGAAATAAAGAACATTCAAATCTGAGGATATAGTGACAATAAATCATAGAAGGGAAAACATTGGCAAAAATGTGCTCTATTCTGTTAACAAAAATATATGTTGTAAAATGGACAAAACAACCTGAGTTATCATGTATTCGTAACAGTTAGGAGTCCCAGGAAGTTCACTGTCTCTTTCTTGTACAGGTGTGGGTTGATGCAGCCGCTCAGATTTTCTTCTCTCTGGGACCTGGCTTTGGGGTGCTGCTGGCCCTTTCCAGCTACAACCCTTTCACAAATAACTGCTATCGGTAAGAACTGAGACAAGCTGAGTAAACGTGAACACACGTTTGTGGCTTGAACGCAGCTTCAGAGGCAGAAGCCGAGCATCAAAATCAAAGGCTTGAACCTTTTGCAGTACTTGCAAGCTTTATGATAAGAAAGTAATTCAGACGCTTAATTTAAGGATCTATTTTCATGCCTTTTTGCAGAGAACATGTCCAAAACTTAAAGAGCAGCTACAGGAATATTCAAATTTTTAATCTATATAGTGTGTTCATGGAAGAACAAAAGGAATGCTACATAGTGGGTTGACACATTGGCATGGAGTATCGTTGTGTGTTTCATACAAAGTTGGAGAGATAATATAAAAGGAGCCATTCAACAGAGGTCACAGAGGTTAGAAAAATGTTCACATCAAGAAGCAATACATCTGGAACAATATCACTTATAGAAAGAAATCTTTTAATAAAAGAAGCAGACAAAGCAACATACATGAGAACTATTGTGCCACATGTTCTTGAACAGGCTTTCATTTCTTCACAGTGACGCCATTGTGACCAGTTTGGTGAACTGTCTGACCAGCTTTGTGTCGGGGTTCGTGATCTTCACTGTGCTGGGCTACATGGCGGAGATGAGGCAGGTGGAGGTAGAGGAGGTAGCCAGGGATAAAGGTCAGCAAATTACTTTTGAATTAAAAATGATAATACTTTGTCCTCGACCCATCAGTTGTAGGTTTCAGGCACGACATTCCCACATTTCCTGTCTACAATTTTAATGATTCTCTAATGAAACAAAACTCAATCTCCTCCACTCATACTCGATATCTCTATGTTGTCAGGACCAAGTTTGCTCTTCATCACCTACCCAGAAGCCATTGCAAACATGATGGGCTCAACCTTCTTTGCCATCATCTTTTTTACAATGATGATTACATTGGGACTGGACAGCACGGTATGAACTATGTGAACTCTGCTCGCCTCGATGTATCTCAATGAAGGAAGCTGAGAACAGATCTGGTTGTAAAACTGATATTTCAATTATTTCATTGTTCTATTTGAAGTTATGATCTAGAAACTACAATTAAGATCAACAGTATTACATAGAAAGTGCAAAGTCTGACATAAACACATTTTTACAATACCAGAAGCAGTTGTTTTAAAGTTTTAATTGCATTTACATTTATTGTATTTCTTGGTTGTTGTTGTTTTGTTTTTCCATCTTTTTATTAATTCCATTGCGCAAATGTAGGCCTGGATTCACTACGTCAGTAACTTAAATGTACTGAAATGTTTGCTGACAATGAGAATCCAAATTCACTGAATGGCTTAGGAACTCGAATGTAAAGGCCACTATTTTCCTATACTGTCTTTCCCTGTGTCGCTCAGTTTGGTGGGCTGGAGGCGATCATCACTGCAGTGTTGGATGAATACCCAGATGTTTTGTCACACAGACGAGAACTTTTTGTTCTGGGCTTGGTTATTGTCTGCTTTTTGGGCTCTCTAAGCACCCTTACACATGTAAGTTCATTACTGTTTCTGTTTCTAAACATATAACAACAAAAGTCAATCGTACAGCTTAGATCTGCAAGGGGTCGCTAACAAGGAGGAACAATCATGAAAATGTTATCAATCAGCGAAACATATCACTGACAGGGTGGTGCCTATGTCGTGAAACTGCTGGAGGAATTCGGAGTGGGAAGTTCCATAATAGCTGTGGGTTTCCTCGAGGCCATAGCAGTGTCCTGGTTCTATGGTAAACACAATTATTTTTAGGATCAATTTAACAGTATTCAGTTAGTTTTATCTACATTGAGAGAATAACTGTCTTTGGTGGATTTTGTGGGTTTCAGGTATCAACAGGTTTAGCAATGATGTCAAGGCTATGCTGGGTAAAGCTCCAGGGTTATTCTGGAGGGTGTGCTGGGTCGCCATCAGTCCAGCATTTCTAGCGGTAAGATGTTGAACATTCCAACTACATTATAAATAACAGGGAAACATTTGGTAAGATTATACAACAAACGCAAGTTCTTGATGAAATATTAAAACCCCTCATCCATTACAGTCCTAGAGAGATGGATTACATGTATGGGATCAATACAAAATAAGCTTAGGGTAAAAAAAAAAAAAAAAAGGACACAGAAAATGGCTTTTGAAGGTTGCAATCACCAAACAGCTAGAACAGGTGTCTGGTTGTTGACGCTGAACATTCTTGCACTATGAAAGTATGAATACGTTATACATTTAAACTTTCCTCAGTATATAATAGTGAGCTCCCTGCTGAAGGCGCCGCCCCTCACGCTGTTTGACTATAAGTACCCAGACTGGAGCATCACAGTGGGATACATCGTGGGCTTCTCATCATTCATGTGGATCCCCATCTACATGGTCTACAAGCTGGTGTGGACTCCTGGATCCCTTAAACAGGTCAGTTGATTTGGAGACAGCAAAACGGATGCAAAAGCTATAAAAATGAACTTCTTTACACAATTTACTTTAGAATAACCTTTTCTAGTTTCTTCCTTAATTCTTTTTCTTCTTTTTCTCTTGGTTTTGCAGAGGTTGGCAGTGTGTCTAAGACCAGAAAGGACCATACCAGACATCCATGCAGACAACCTCACCATGGTTACTGTACCATAAAGGGAAAAGCACCTTTACTCATGAAAACCACATGTGACTCCTCCCCTGCTAGAAGTTTAAGTTAAGTTATTTTCAGCCCTCAGCTTTAAGTGATTTGTGACACAACCTGACCGTTGTCTGACATCATGACTGTTACCTGCTTACAATGTTAAACATGTCAGCTGTTACAGCACATGTACACTCTGTATAAATAGTAAATGCTGCTAATTTTTTTACCCTAAGAGGAGCTGAAATAGCAATACCCACACATTACTGTTTTTGGCCTGTGTGTATTCCAATCTACAGTACATGTGTCTACAGACAGTATGTAGCCTTTATATAATGTCATTTTTAATGTTTCATTTGTACAATCGTAGGGGTCACATTTGTTTAAAACTCTGCTTATTTCCCCTCCGAGAACAATATGCCAAGGGAAAAAAAAACATGTATTTCTTTATGTAACAGACATCTTTTCTACCGCATGGGGACATTTTTGGCTGTAGTTTGTCAAAGTTGGATAATATCAGCTCTGCATGCTTTTCTATACTGATGATGGAACAAAAAATGTTTCCTGAGAAGCAGTAGAGTTAACACAGTTTTAAAACCACTACAATAACCATGGCTGCATTCAGTTGCATGCATTTGTATGTATTTTGGACTTTTTATTCATTCACTGAAAAACGTGCTCTGCAGTCAGTGATTGATTTTTAAATCAGGTATATAACCAACTCTGCTGATTTTTGTGGAAGAGCAGATGGACTGAAGCATTTCTTTCTTAAGCAAATTAGGAGAGATTGAAATCAAACCTTGATCAGTTTTGCTTTAAAAGAATAATCCTAGTCCTTTATTACTGTCCTTTCATTTTGCAGATGCTGTATTTAGTCTTTACACAGTGGCTATGTAGTACTGTGCTTGTATTGGATTTTACGCCAGCTTCTTGATATATCTGCAAAAAAAAGTGTTTTTCCTTCAAGGTCGTTTCTGAGTTTAGTGAGGCCATCGAACACGGATCACATCAGTTCATATTTGAATATATGTTGAAGGTATGGAAATATTTGTGACGTTTTTTTCTATGGGCTTTAGTATCCTTAAAGATACATTTCTGCAACTTCATTTGTCATTTAAATTCAAATTAAACAATTTTGTCTTCATATGATGGCTTCATTTAAGTCCATAACGCTTGTTTTGCCTTAATCTGCCTAAATATCGCACTGTCTGTAAAAAAAAGGTTGTATTGATATTTTGCCTCTCCAATGTTTTCACTATCTCATTTAAAACTATTCATGCTGATTTGCTCACATAATTATATGACTTGTGTCTTTGCCATCTGTATTACACTTATCTTTAATAGCTTTATATTTTATCTTTAAAAAATAAATACTAGTATGTGATGGTGTGATTTCATTTCTCTTCAACCTGGTTTCTGTAATAGATAGATAAACATTAATTATAGTATATGTGACATCTTTTATCTTTGTGTCTTTTTTCATTCCTTGAGATTAAAGATTAACATGAACAAAACAACTAATTATTCTGCATTATTTCAGACATTTATTTTCCACCATATATATATCAAAGCTGGGTTTTATTTCTTCTGAAATCGTAAGCAGTTCTATGTAGGATACTTTATGTGAGATTTCTTCCTGTGAATTTCCATATTGTGATCTTCAGGTCTTTGTAATGGCTGCTGGCTATTGCTGTTCACCTCTATTAGATATTCTAATTAACAAGCTAATTTGCAATATCCAGAATCCATCAACAGTCAGTGGGATAGTGCAGGATCTACCCACAAACACACACACACACACACACACACACACATGAATTCTCTCTAACAGCGCCCTTCAGATCTTTACTCATTCAAAAGCTTTTTTAATTCTTGGGCGAGCCCATCCTGATCTCTGTAAGGACGACAGGTATGAAGCCATATAGACGCAGAGAGCGGATAGAACATGTGATTCCCCATTGAGCTGCTGGTTGGTGGACGTGCAGATCAAAGCCCTTTTGTGTCACTGACGGCTATTGAAGTAGAAAACAGGAGAGCACAAGAGATACATAAAAGAGACACTGCTAAACACATGCTCCTTTTCTGCCTGATATGACTAACAGTATATTTGAAAAAGAATGACTACATAGATAGTGTGGTATAAATGAATTTGCTACATGTCATGACATAAATAACATACTTCGAACAAGTACAGAGGACATGGAGATAAAAGGGGAATATTGAGGTTTTAACTAGTATGTGTTTGAGCCTTTAAGATTTTTTGAAGAACATTTGCTAATATTTGATGTCCTAAGCCTTGTGCTCATTCCTACACTGTTTTCATGTAACAATAACAGTGTGTTTAAGTTTAAATACAGTTACTGTCCATTCACTGTTCTGTAAATTGATTAACACACATTTGTTTGACATGATTTAATGTTAGTTGTTATACAATGTTCCTTTAACGGTACTGACTGTGTTCAGAATCAACAGCAAAAGATAATAAAGCTGACACTCAGAGAACCATGCTCACTACAATAACATGACTAAAAGGAAAGCATTTTCTTTTTCACATTTAGCATGCATATGTGCTGTCTAATGTGATGAAATTCAAAATAAAAATGATTAGCTTCTGTTTGTTTTAATGCCTTTAAAAACAGGAGCTTTAAGTTCATGTTGTGATAAATGTTATTTTGTTGGGATGAATGTTTCTAGGAGGCTTAAAAGTTTTAATTTCAAGCCAACGTGACTGACATTTCCAAACACTCATTAAGCTTCTCTAGCAAATAATTAAGAGCAATAAGTGTAATGGTGTGCACTCTTAAGTTATACAGTGTATGAAGGTAAAGGCCAAATACATCAGTCATGCTGAGTAATTACATAAGGATATAACCCCAAGGAGCTTGACCTTTATATCTATTCTTCATTGCTCTTTGACATTTCAGAAATGGGAAATGTGATGGAGGCTTCACACTTGTTTGATGGTTACCAGTAAGAGAAAATATTTTATACAGTTTGTATTTCGACAGTCGAACTATACCTGAAAAAACCTGGAATGTGCAGTCAGGGCTTTAGGTAGGTTCTTGTAAGGTGCAGTGCCTTCAATTTCAATATAAACAATAGCACTGGAGTTGACATGATTTATCATTTGTTTATTGAAAAACAAATCAACAGTTTGTCCAGAAAATTATGAAACATTTTTTTTTTCTGCAAAAATGACTTAAAGGAGCAGTGTATATTAATACTGTAACCTATTGCAACCTACTGGCAACTTCCCACCCCTTC
Organism: Symphodus melops; assembly: GCF_947650265.1. Classification (NCBI taxonomy): domain Eukaryota; kingdom Metazoa; phylum Chordata; class Actinopteri; order Labriformes; family Labridae; genus Symphodus; species Symphodus melops. Next base: position 42,817,535 of record NC_136691.1, on the reverse strand, counting down.
AGTGGCTGTCTCTAAACAAGTGTGAAAGACCAAACTTGGAGCTGATGTTGGATTCGACCAATCTGCACAACTGCATAAACTAGTTAATTAAAGGCTTAGGGCATTAGACATGAATAATGCAGTTAGTTAGATTTGAAGTTTTTTTTCTCAATATTTGTGTTTTTGTCACGTGGGTTGGCCGTGAAAGCCACTGTAAGCTTGTATGGTGACAACTAGCAAATCAGTAGCAGCTTTTTCCTTCTACGCCATTATATCATTTTGACTTGTTTAAAAATTCCACTAAGCTATGAAATTGATGTCAATGGAGATATTAGGACCATGTATATAATTTTTTTAACTTTATTACAAGCCCAATAGGCAGACATACAACATATTAAAAAAAACAGTTACATAAACATATAAACAAAAAAAAACAAAAACAAAAAACCTTTTTCACAAGAGTCTTAAAAGGCACTCATACCAATGCTTCTATATATATATATATATATATATATATAGATAGATAGATAGATAGATAGATATTTTCACTACCAGTCTGTCTATGTCCATTCGTCTACTATACTATGCCAACTACTATTAAGTTGGGCATTTTGATACTGTGAAGCACAAAAAAAAAAAATCAATATAACAATATGTTCAATTTTCAACTTCTAACTTGAAATCGGGTTAAAGTCTCAATTGGTGCACTGGCCCTTTAAATGCTTTATCAACAACCCATGCTGTAGCCGAATGTGAGCACCCTTCATATCGGCTTTGGGCGAGCATGCAAGCAGCACCCAGCGGTCTTAGGACCCAGATCCAGTCCGGAAGAAGCATTTAAGAAACGGCTCGTCATCGGCACCCAGGTTATCACTCGCTCAGTATCATCACCATTATCAGCATCCCCCTCCTCTACTTCTGAGACAGGCGCCATCTCTGGGTCCAGCCTTAATATTACATCGATGCTGCATCGTCGTGATGTCAAATCTCATCCCACCAACAGCCCTAATCATGTGTTTGTGTGTGTTAGTTAGCGGCCAAACAGAGGACTCCGTATTGAATGAGAGGCCGTATGTGGTCCTAGAGAAGCAGAACTTAGGTAAGATGGATCCGTCATCAATTTTAGGCCTGGCTGTGTCTGATGATAGCACACTATTGTAAGGTTTTTATAGACAAATACATCCACTTTATGTCTTTAACAGTGTCGGACACATATTTACATAGCATTATTACAGCACATCATAACAGTTGATCCATGATTGTCCTCTTTGTGATCGCCTTGTGTTTTGTCCTTACAGTCACACTGGGGAGTGTCCTCGCAGTGCTGCTGGTGTTGATGGTGATCATGGCTGTGTGCGTCTACAAACCGCTGTCCCGTCGGTGAAATCGGGCCGAAAACAGTGCAAAGTGACACTGCACACCGAGGAGTTCAGCCCTGGGAAAGCAGATAGACTAGCTCCAAGCTTAGGCTGTGATTGGGGGGGGGGGCGGTTTAAACACTCTTTCCCACCTCCTTAAAACACCAACTTGACTGACACTTGTGTTGGGTTTCTCTTTGTCACCCTTCCTTATCTCACAAACCTGTTATATTTGTGTGAAATTTGTATTTATGATTTGGTATTCACATATTTATAAGCGCTTTGTGTTTCTCCTATTTATTCCTTTGAGGGGACATTTATTTATTATTTATTATCAGGAAGCCTGGAAAGTTTTTAAGGAAAAATGTACTTCAATTCAATAGTATCCTGCACAGGTGTTGATATGCACATCTTTAGTCTGGAATTTACTGCAAATCATTATTTTCTTTTTTATTTATAGTGTCGAATAAGTCAGACTATAATCTGAATAAAAGTATGATTCTAAAGTTTTGACTTATTAGTATTTTCAAATGTTCATAACGGTTATCATTGAAAAGGGCAGCTTACAGCATTTAGCAGGTGTTCAAATGAATCAGACTGAGTGACTGTTTTAGATCACAGTGATTATGAGCTTCATCCACAGTGCAGATTTTAGGACTGAAACTATTTAAAGCAACTGGCCAAACATCAATTATCCTCCAGATAAATCAGCATTGTCCTGTTGTCTTGAAGAAGTTCAAACTGAAACTAAAGAAATCCTCTAGTTTCCAATTGCATTATACAAGAGCACCAGAAGTTGTCATCCTGCATGTCTGTAACTTTAAGCACACACAGTCTCATTTAATCCTCATGGAAATAAAGTGCTTTTATTTCAGAGACGACATAAAAAAAACAACACAATTTTGTTTTAGAATTCAACTTAAAAAAAACAAACAGTGCAGTACAAAGAGCTGCATATTATGAACCAAAGCTATCCATATAAAAGTCAACGGTTTAGTCCTTTAGCTGTTCTTGACTGAAACTCTTGACGGACGCAGCATCGCAGAGAGAGATTTCAAACAAGTGGTTGATGATTAGTCAAGTCACCTATAGTGGTTAATGCATCTAACTTAGCATCACACTGTTACAGCTGAAACAAGTTCCCCCTTGTTTTTATTTTAAATGACACCATTTTAAATAATCTTTTCAAAAGTGAAGTTTGAGTGGCACCACAGAAAAAAAGTCACCTCTTGCCTAGACTAAGCTTTCCCTTGGCACATGGCGAGCATGCTGCTTGGAGGTGGAGAGTTGTTCATGGCTACAAAGGGCAAAACATGCTGCCTTTCGGATTCTGGGTAATCTCTGCAGCACTGGTTTTGTGACCTTTTTACCGTATGACCGCTTTAAATCCAGAGAACCTTTCTGAACGGAGGTGATCATGTACGCTCAGTGACAGTAAAGAAAGTCTTTCCCTGCCATGAAATCTGAGAAACAAAAAGTCCAACAACATCCTTGCTGCTGCAAAGTTATTCTGTATCCATGCAGCTGATTTACTGTTACCCTCACAGTAACATGCTTTTGTTTTCCCATCTGCAGAGTGTACATTCACTAAACACAAAAACGTCCTCATTAACTTTTGACTTAATGAACCAACCGTTCTGAATTAATATCAATATGGAAAAGAGTGATATGCGCAAAGAGAAAGTTATCAGGCTACAATTTGATAGTTTTTATAAGTGATTAACAAATTATTCTCATGTGACATGTGTTAGATAGGAACCCTGAGATTTCTGTCATTTAGTGAGCTCCTGCTTCTCAACAGCACGACTCCTGAAGAAAGACTTTACAGTGAAAACACTCAGATCTCTCCCTTTTGGCCAGTAGCACTAGTAGCTTTCAAATCAGTTTCTTTTTTAATGCTAGGTTGTTTTGCTTCTTGCTTTCTAAAAACTAGAGACTCGAGCAACAGGTGCCAGGATACAGTGCCCTCATTCGAGTGCTGGCATTTTATGAAGTCCTCTTGCAAAGTCAAACGTTTCTGTTCTTAGAACCATATATGGTTTATGGTTATGAATATGGTTTGCTGCTATCAATCTGATTTGGAAGGTGAAATAAATAACAGGAAGTTTCAAAAAATGATGCATCAGAGTCCAAGAATAAAGCTTGAGGATGGAGACACATATTATGAAATAGAAATATATAAAGGAGTATGCTATTACCAAAAAATATTTTTGGGGAATATTGGTTATCCAGAGTCTGATATTTAAAGAATGTTACAGAAAAAAATCTGCAGTTGCATAGATGACTACAGTGGTTTGGGAGGAACATTGAGGTGTGGTGGTTGTTTCTGCATCTGGAAAAGTTGTATTATTACTCCCTTTGATTCCCTTTACTTTTCAGTGAGCGAGAGCTGCAATATCCTCTCCAGCTCTTCTTCCTCCTGCTTCCTCATCCTCTCCTCTTCTGCTTGAGCGCGAGCAGAGAGCTCCATGGCGAGGCGAAGTTCTGTGTCAGGGCTGGAGGCAGAGAGAGAGCTCGCAGGGCTTGAGGTGTCTCCATATTCCACTAGCACCCCCTCTGGGACACTCCTGGAATTACATCGAAAGCAGCTTTATCTGACGCATGTAGTATGAGAAGACACACACAGCCACAACTGTATCCAAGTAGGATAAGCAAGTACAAAGCCTCGGTCCCTTTACCCTGTGTAATTATGCAACTGCTATGAAAGAATATTTGACATGTCATCCTACCTGTCACTATTACTGCTTGCCATTACATCAGTGAAGTCTCCATCAGTATCTTCAAACGTCCCATCCTGCAAAGTCACAAACATCAGAGTATTTAAAGAAGGCAGATAGTAGTGACAAAAAAAAAAGAGCACAAAAAGATTGGGGGGGAAAAAAACAGATTTGTTGTTAGTCAGTGAAGGGAGATGGTTGTGACCTGGCTCGGGATGCCACGAGACTCCAGGAGACTCTGATGGATGGCGTACTGCAAAATCTCCTCGTCATTATTAGAAACTGGTGCGTGTCGGCTGCCTCCTCTGCGATGATATCTGACAGGCACCTCAAACACTGAAGGACACACTTGGAAGAGAGGCAGTGCTGGACAAAAACAAACACAAGAAGAAGTTTAGATGATGCAAATCAATAACTATTTGGGTGATATTCATGGTTAAACAGGCTTCATTCATACGTGCAGCTTCTTCTTCTTCTCCTTCTCCTTCTCCTGAGGATGTCGGTGTAGCTGCTGGCGTCGTGTTCGCCTCCTCTTCAGTACTGCATTTGTTGACGCTACCAAATGTGATCCTGGCATTAAGCACATGAAAAAGTGGAATCTCTGCAGGGGAGGAAAACACAACGGATTACATGTTTATAAAAAAAAAAAACTTCTGAGAGAGAATGGGAAAAAGAGCTCCCGGAACCTGATGCAGAAGTTTCACAAACCTATTTTTACAGGAAAGCCAGGAGGGAAATTCAGTGTCACAAAGTCTCGAAGCCGTGCAAAATGGGAACTGGTGCGAGCCATGAGGTCAATAATGGGAGTCACTTGCTCCACCAGGGACAGAGGATGTTCCTCACTCATCCACAAAGTACCTTTGAACCTATGTGAGACAACAGTGAAGAGGAAACCTTCCTTCAAATGTTCATACGCTTTAATTTCTTACTATAAATACAAATGAGTACAGCACATTTATTTAGCTGTAAAGCAGGTTCTTTCCTACTTCTGTGTTCGAATGCTCAGCTCAATGGGTCGTCCGATGTCTCTGTCCCCCAGGTCAAAGTCCGGATCAAAGTATTCCTCTGGAGTGATGGCAGTGGGATTGGTGGCAGTTGCATACTCAAGAGTCAGATCCTACAAAGTCAAACAGTCATCTCATCGAATCACACATTGGGATTAAAGATCTCTGTTGTTATGTTAAATGTTTGTCAAACCGACTGATAAAAAAATAACATTGAGGAGAACGACAGAGACATCACTTTACATGCAAATTGTCAAACCTGATGAATACATTTAGACATATCTTTTTCATATTTTTTACATTTATCCATTATGTTATTTGTCAGGGACAGTACACGCAGGCCTCGTAACATCTAATTAAAGTTCAACCAATGCCTCCCTCCCACAGTCCAAAGACATGCTCGACAGGTTCATAGTTGACTCTTAATAGCTGCCCATAGGTGTGAATGTAAGAGTGTCTGCTTGTCAGCCCAGTGAACGACTGATGAGCAGTCCAGAGTTTACTCCGTCCTCTCACCCAGTGACAGCTGGGATCCAACAAAATGGTTTTTTATTCTATGGATGTAGCCAATGAATTCATGTCTCACCCCTTGTGCACTTATGTGTTGCTCCACAGTCCCCAGCAGAGATTCTAAGATGTTCCGTTCACCTTTGAGCAAAAAAAAAAGAAAAAAAAGAAAAAGAAAAGTGAAATAAGTTAAGAAAAAAAATCAAAACCACATATACTTCATTTTATACTTTCCACTTACTCTTTATCCTGGCCTTCTCCTCATCTGTAAGATGCTCCGTCCTCGTCCTGATCACCACATTTACATTATTTACACTAAAAACCTGCGAGGGGGGGGGGGACAACCATCAAATCAAAAATACCGAAACATTTATGTGGTGCTGAATTTCAGGAGGAAGAAGAAGATAACTTCTGTTAACCTTGGCTTCAAATCCGTTGACCATTTCAGTTTTGTCAGACCTCCAGCCCCAGATCCCAGACTTGTTCCTGTGAGATCAAGAGACATCATATTATACTGCATATATATTTAAATTATGTGCATTTTAGAGACCTTGGCAGTGTTACATTTCACTGTTAAAGAAATGTTCCCCAAGAAGTCAATTCTATATTTGAGAGCTTCAGAAATAAAGATGTACTCTCATCAGCGACAGTGACATCAGTTTGTTGTGACAGTGGTGTACACGCCAAATAAAAGAGGAAACAACACTTCCTTTGCTGCCTAAATAACATTAAAAAGACAATTTATCTAATGAACCAAACCATATAAAAACCTTCACACATCATCAGAACTTCTCCTCAGGATGCTCAAAGAAGCTGCATTTTCCAGTTTTGAATGGGATAAATATAAATATCTTTCAGGACAGAAAAAGTTGAGACTTGTGTTGGAATATTGCCCAGCCCTGGTCTCTGTACGTTGTGCACCTGAACTAAAAATTGAGCATTTAAAATGTGAACTATCCACACAGCTGTCTTGTCTCTTATCTTTAAAGATGTTATCCAGATAGAGTTTGTTCCACATCTCGCTCACTTAAAAGTTACCATTCAAACAGCGGTCAGAACAGGGAGTAAGATCCCTGCATGTCCTCAGATAGAAAATGTGTCTCTTGCCTCTCAAAAGCGATATCCTTGGTGTCCAGGTAGGTGTTGACAATTGGAGTGGTCAGTCTTTTGGCAACTTCCTGTTCAGCTGGCTGCATGGATTCTAGTGTGACATCCTCCATTTCTTGAGATATGTTGAAGCGTTCTGTGTCGACGACTTCATCGTCATGGTTAACCTCCATCAACTCTGCATAGGAATCTGTGACATAAAGTCAGGGATAAACTTAGATCACTTTTCCCCACAAATATCAATTCATAGAGCGAACTGTGAGTACGTGTTTTGCATGTGTGAGAGTGGAAACACACACACACACACACACACACACCATCTCCTCTAAAGATGTAGCTCCGACGCCCTCTGATCCACGTCATGTTTTCAAAGCCGAGAAGAGTGGCATCCACTCGCAGGCTGGCGCCACTTTTCCAAATGCGACAAACATCACTTGGACAAACCCGGGACAGAAGAGGGACTGTGAAGTAACAGCACATGAATGTGTCATTGTGGAAAGAAAAACATGCGCACATGGAAAACTCAGTGTGACTGAACTCAAACCAAAGCTTCACCTAGAGCAAGAGGCAGGTATGCCGTTTTTCCTGAATTACCTGATCAAACCTCTTGGCTGCCTCACAATCACACATTTAGTTTCATTTTCTGTTGCAGGGAACAGCTGAAAGATAACCTTCAGAAGTAGGTGACTTCTGCTTTTGCATACTCATTTCCTGAAAGCCATTCTCTGAAACATGAACAGGTTACCTTGCACACACAAAATAACGAACTGTTATGATGTAAACTGCCCCACCCCACACACACACACACACACACACAGAACTTACTCCAACTGGTGAATTCCCACTTCATTTCCATGTAGAAGTCTGGAGACTGTAAGTGGAAATAGCTATTAATGCCTTTGTTGGAAAATATTTCCAGGCACATGTGCAGATGGATAACAACACAATGTCATAAAATGTGGGGATCAAAACCTCTCTGATCTTTGACAGCAACTCAGGCACTCCTCCCAAAGCAGTGGAGGCTTTGAGGTAGTCTCTGCGTTGAAGCACCAGCTGAACCATCTCTGGATCTCCTGTGCTGACGGCCTCCTGCAGCACTGCACAGACGATTACAAACAAACCACTAAACCTTTTAAAGTAACAGCATTCGTTTCCCTGAAGTGGCAAGTCTCCATTATAAAAACCCTCAACAGTGACGGTAATGACATAGGAAAGTGAAACTGGTTTACTGCAGTCAGAGGATTCAGCTTGCATGTTCACAATAAGGCCCATTAGCAGTAGAGGATATGAGAGGGTCTCTAAGATCAAACAACCCACAAACCCTTAAAAGCATTTCTGCTCTACATACACGAAATAGTGGCACACTATGTCTGCTCTTTATCTATTTGTTGAACTTACCTGTCCAACTGGTGGAGTTTTCTTTAGTCACTTGAGCACCGTGTCTAAGGAGGACCCTCACTGACTCCAGGTGTCCCAGCGACACCGCCAGGTGAAGAGGAGTGCGACCTCTGGGATCCACAGTCTCTATGTCATTCTAACAAATCAAGAAGAGAGACAGAACTGTGATTCCTGTATTTGACCGATAAAATGGAGACACCCGGAGGACGCAATCGTGCAGAGACAACATTGTCACAGACTCATAGTAGTTAAAGTCACCCATGATAATGACACAGGAGTGCAGAGGTAAGACTTCAAATTGTGTCCTGTCCGTCGCGCGAGTCATTTCTTGACCTAAGCGTGTTATTATGAATGAACACTGTTAGGTCAAAATAAGAAATAGACCATCATAATAACACTGCCACAACACAAAGTGTAAACAGTGAGGAGATGCAGTGAGGTTTTCCAATAACGTAATGGTGTTGTTTTTCTATTACTATAACAATAAGAATGTGATAGATGTGTCAGGTGCATGTTTGAGGAGTGTCTCTACAGGACCACAAACTACTCACAGAACACAATTTTAAACAAAAAGTCGTACACACATCTGGTAAAGATGCCTAGTCAGATTTTAGACACGCTACACACATGCTCAAATACACACATGCACAAACGGGATCCTATGGACATGCACTGGAGAGATTTCAGAGTAAGGGATGAATACATCAAAAATGTCCAGTCTCTACTTCCATTTATATATTTAAAGTCAACATGCGAGTGAAACAGCCCTGTTGATAAGCCGTGAGACATCTGTCAACACGCCAGCCTTCATCTAGCTAGCCAAGCGTCAAAGTGAAAGTGCGCGCTGTGTACTGTGTTTTCACCAACCTGTTGTGAGATTATTTGTTCCTGCAGTGTCCTGTAGTCATTCTCCCACACTGCGGAGTGCAGAGGAAACTTCACTCGGATGTCTTCGCTGATGTTAGCCGTGGACATCTTCCTCCTTTGTGAAGCAGCAGCTCAGTGCAGCCTTTAGCTAGCTTCTAATTGTTACAGCCATGGGGACAAACTGCGATACCAATACGCGAGCTGTGCCTAAAATACACGACGAACACTTTCCATGCACTTAATAGTCACCAACAACAACGACACACATACAACCCGGCGTTCAACTTTCCCCCGAAGCCTTCCCCTAAATAAAACTTTTGAACAAGGAAGTGCCAGAAGCCGTGCCCAATCATAACAGGGGTGTTTTATATGGAAATAACCTCAAAACCTCATTAAGATCATTCAATAAAAATAACTCTTACAGCCAATTAAAAAACAATGGATGTATTTACGTGCAACGATCACTACCTGGGATGGCGAGTGTTAGAAATACAGTTAATAACAACTAAAAGCGTAGTGCTAAGGGAAGAAATAGTCTGCTCCAGTTGGACTGAACCATTTAACTCGACTGCAGGGGGGGTGACGTGAAATTTGACGTAATGTAGAATTCTAAAATGCGATTTTATGTACTAAATAGTATATTGAAAAACAGTCAAAATAACAAGCAAGCATGAGGGGTGGTTTCTTTTTCTTTTTTCACAGTCTATAGCTGTTTCTGAATCACGTGATTGCTGTGTAAATACCGTCAACATGACGTTAAATGTGTTGACGTTTAAAGGGGTGTTGAACATCTAAAACTTTACCGCCAGCACAGTGCACACTGTGAGTCTGTAAGAGATGTAGGCGATGAAACATTGTGGTTTAGAACAGTATACATCCCATGTGATATTGTGAAACGTTTAAGTTGTATGTTTGCACACACACATATAATATTCTTAACATATACTGTTAAATACGCTGCTGAAACTATGATACTTAAGTTGATCCAGTTTGTCTTAATGACGACTTCAGTTGCGTAACAGTATCTACGTTTTACTTGTTGATTTGTGGGGGGAAAAAAGGAAAGTGGTGATGTCGTTATTTTAGAGGTGACCTCCGGAGAAAGACAGTTCAGAAGGAATCCTCCCATATTCACTTGTAATTATAACACATTCTTCTTGTACCGTGTCGGTGTCACGGAGGTGAACAGATCAAGCCAACCTTATTCGCGTCCTAGAGTGTTTGATATTTGATCGCCCTCATTTTAGCCTGTAAGGCGTTTTACTGCCCAAACGTATAGTAAACGCTTCCAAACTCTTCCTTTCTGTGTCAAGTATTTCGTGTGTAATATTTAGATGCAAGACCACAGAAATGATTTTAATATGTTAATACAAACCAAGACACTAAAGTGTGCTATTTCTAAGCATTGAGAGTTCAGTTTAATGCCTGCAAGGCTAAAGAGTGGGAACAAATTCCAATAAAAACACGGGTCACTGTCGCAGCTGCCACTGGGATTGCTCGAGTTCTGTTTAGTCTGCTCTCTACACCATTGATATAGATATAGATATATATTTATGGTCTACACAGACTGAAGAGTGAACTACCAGTGACACAGCCTATGGAGCTAATCAGGAGCTTAGTCCGCTAACTTGCAGTAAAGCAGCATTTTCTCTCAGTGCTGGGGAGATGTTATAATGGTTGAAACGGGAAAGGCCAGCAACAGTTAAAGGAGGCAGCAGGTCGTTGTTTATAATGTTTTAATTAGCCAGGTCTAGCTAATGCGGAAGGCAGCCCCACAGAGGTCTCAATGGTTAGCATAACGTAGGGCACACATAGTAAGTAGTCTGTTCATTTTAAAGGCGATTCTCTCCGAGAAGAGGATGTCTAAACGCCTGCGAAACACTGAGCTCTGCGCTGATTGCAGTGTCCCAGGTAAGCTATAATTCAGATCACACATTAAGTGTTACAATTTTAACCTTTATTATTTTATCAGCGTTTGGTCCAAGGATCACTTAAAGCTTTGCACTTCGCTCCTTTTTGTGTAAATCAGATTACCGGCGCTGGCCCATGCTGCTTTAATCGCTGCAGTAAATCAGAAATGCAGAGTATACTGTTGTTTTGATAAGTTGTTGCTGCTGGAGGTGCAATGAGAGCTGAAGCAGCTGTCAAATTAACTGTTTCCATGCGGTGCTACAGGCTTTAAATAATCAGACAGGCATCTGTCATGTAATGCTAATGAAGGTTAACCCAGGTAAAGACAATATGTATACTTGCAATAATTTCTTTAACATGCCGACGTCTGAATGTGGATGTTAAATGTAGTCTAGTCATCCATCATGAAATAAAAAATATCGCCCAGACCAGAAGTATGGTGAGAAAGTTCTGTCGTGTCTTTGGGTAGTTTACATTTACCTTACCTTCCTAACACGTCTGTCAACACACTGACATGATAACAGTATAGTAGTTATGTAGTAGTAGTAGTAGTTATGGTAATGTTATGATAATGTTAAAGTAGTTTATTTCTTTATATCTTTTACTAGTTGGAGAGTTGAATTCAATCCTGGTGTATATATCATTCTTATCTTATATATATATATATATATATATATATATATATATATATATATATATATATATATATATATATAGTACTTTTCTACTTTGTTTTCCATGTTATGTTGTTTTCTTACTAACATTGTGTGTTTGATGTCCTGCTGCTCTAATGCCTCTATCTATCTATCTATCTATCTATCTATCTATCTATCTATCTATCTATCTATCTATGTGAACAAGCCAACTAAATCCTGAGAAATAGAGAATTTTCAGGATCCTGTGAATATATTGGATAACTTTAGGTAGCATCATGGATGAGAGAAAACTGCAATAAAGTAAGTGTAAGTCACAGTCTCACTTTTCTGTGAGAGCATACGTTGCATTGTGTCTACTGTGAAGACCCATTTATATAGAAATGACATGGTGTCTTTTTTTTTTTTTTTTTTTTTTACAGCAGGCACAGGAAGGAAGCAAAACAGGATGCTGAGTGAATTGACTGCATACTTTCAATGCTAAAGAGATTTTGTTTTTCTTTTGTGGCCCCGGAATAAGTTGCAAAGGATGTACTGTAAAATACAGAATATGAAACGTTTTTAGAAACTGCTTTTCAATAATCCCTGAAAAACAATTTAAAGAATGTCAAATATGCAGTAATGGTACCTTGTTTCTCATCGTGTCATTCAAGCTGCGTAAAACACTCAGGTCTCCACAACAGCTGGCCTAGATTGCCCCCCCCCCAACACAACTGCTACCAGTTGTTGGGTATGAATATTTTTAGTTTGAGGATGTGGTATTAAATTTAGCAGCACTTGTTGAGAAAAGGATCAAACAGACCTGTCAGCACCATCTTTCAGGTCTATGAAGAGTATGTTTAAAGAGGGTGACTCTGGAAATGAGGGACACTGTGCTAGAATTGGACCAACAACCCCATCAGCTGTTTCTCCTTCAGCTCAGCTGCTACTAAAAACCCTTGACAGTCCTCACTGTCTGTCCTGTCCCAGTGCCAGCAGCCTCTCAGTCTGCTCAACAGCTCATTGGCTGCCATGGTGTCGTAGGAATTTTACAGTATTCCAGGTCTTTGTTGTCAGAAGAGTCTCGGTGAGGCAGCTGAGCAATGCAACATTTGTTTCAGATGAAGTGTGTGAAATATTTTCAGGTTAAACAAACATACCAGCCATAACATACTGTGTCATGCATGTGACCGGTTTTTTAACATGTACAGCACTGAGATTGTCGATAGCGTTGGTCTGGCAATTTAAATGAACGTTATGAAAAGAGGAAGCTGCTCTTTTTCGAAACAATGAGTATGAGGTGCTTTGACCTTTAGCTGCTAGACTGCACTTCCTTTTTATACTCTGCTTTGCTTCACATCGATCTGATGTCGAGATCAGGATGAACTCCAATAAGAAACACAACGTATGACCATGTGGCTCACATACTGCTTTATAATGGTGGAGCTATGGGGCTCAGAAACCTGTATCTACCGGAGTACTTGGGCTTGGTGATACGGACCATAATGCAACATAAACTACAGTATATCTTTTTAAACTATATTGTCCTTCTCTCATCCATAGTAGCTCGATTATGGCTAAAATCCTAATTTTATTTTGAATGATAGTGTGATCCTGATTTTGACACACGATTACTCATTGAGTTGCCAGTATCTGGATTGCACTCTTCACACTTTTTCTATGTTAGCGTTTGAGTCGTCTGGTCCTGAATGTGCGGCTTGTATTGTTTAGTGTGTGTATTGTGCAGCACTTTGGTCAGCCGCTGCTTTAAATAAATGTTTGTTTTTTCTTTTAAATCAATATGACTTGACTCATTTTACGATCAAATCAAAGCTGTGACGGTTCGAAGTGCGTCTTTTAATCGTTTGTGATTCATCAACAAAATCTCTGCAGACTGACTCATTTTCACGTCATTGGTTTCTCTCTCAGAACCTCGCTGGGCCTCGGTGAACAGAGGCGTATTGATCTGCGACGAGTGTTGCAGTGTTCATCGGAGTCTGGGCAGACACAGCTCCCAAGTCCGCCACCTGACACACACACCATGGCCTCCTACACAGTTACAGGTAAGCAGCTCCGACAGGGACATTTAAAAAAACACACACATTTCCCCTGTGTGAAGCTAATTACTCCATTGTAAAACTGTCATTTGTTTTGCCTATAGATTCCATTAATCAGTATAACAACAGTTTTAACTACAGCTCCATTTTGACCTCATCAAGATGGATCTATTGTCAACAGTTTCACATCAGATCACACTGAGCCGTATCGATTTAGTCTAAGTATAGAACGTGTTTGTTGAGGAAGACAGTCAGCATTCTGCAGTCTGAGAGACACATTTCACAGGTTTCTTTGTCATTTTTGCCCCGTAGATGGTTCAGACGTTATACAGCAACGGCGCAAATTCAATATGGGAGCACTCTCTTCTGGACCCAGCGTCTGTGATGAGTGGGAAACGCAAAGCCAACCCTCAGGACAAACTGCAGTGAGTTCTAACCGTCTTACAATAATGACAGAGCACTTTCTGCTAACAAGGACTCGTTTTGATAAACATAAAGCCAGAATGTTCATCTTCCACTGACTCATGAAGTGGCCTCTGTGTGTCTCTGTTTGAACTTTGTGTCACGTTGGTCCAAAAGTCCAAACAAATCCGATTTTATAAGAGCCAAATATCAGATGCTGGCGTTCGTCCATCGCATGCCCTGCAGGGAGGATGACAGCTCGACAGCAAAGGATTTAAGCAAGGTGAGAAGAAAACAGAAGTTCATGGTTGAATTGTTGAGCTTTATCAGTTTGTAGTAACCATTTTTTTTTTTTTCTTCTTCTTCTTCTTTGCAGCAACTTCACTCGAGCGTACGCACCGGCAACCTCGAGACGTGTTTGAGATTGCTATCCCTAGGAGCACAAGCTAATTTTTTTCACCCTGTAAGATTCCCTCTCTAGTCAATCAGAATGATCGTCGTCATACTTACCCTTTTACAGTTTAAGATCGGAAGATCATTGTCATTTTGATCTATTTCTTCTGCAGGAGAAAGGAAACACTCCATTACATGTAGCAGCCAAGGCAGGACAAGTATCTCAGGCAGAACTGTTAACTGTTTATGGGGCAGATCCTGGAGCCCCTGACACCAACGGCAAAACTCCCATTGACTATGCAAGGTAAGATATTTTCGATCATCTTTTATAATTTAACCAACAACAAAAACAAACTGAAGGCTTTTCATTTCTTCTTGTATGGCTTTACATTGAGGTCTTTCACCTGCTTCTTTGCAGGGAAGCTGGCCACCATGAGCTGGCAGACAGACTGGTGGAGGTCCAGTATGAACTGACTGATAGACTGGCGTTCTACCTGTGTGGAAGGAGGCCAGGTATGTAGAGAGAGAGAGCTGCATTTAAAAAGACAACATGCACTAAGTGTGGATGGAGTAAATAATAGTTTTCACCCCAGTGACTCTCTAAACAGACAGAATCAATAAGAGGATGTGTGGCATTTAATTTTTTTTGCGAGTATAGATTGGGAATTACATTCTGCATCATTCTTAATACAAAGCCCCCCCTCCCCATAAGTATTGATAATGTTGTTGGTAATCATCCAGTGTTCTTGTCGTTTCTTCCAGATCATAAAAACAGTCAGCACTTCATTGTTCCCCAGATGGCTGACAGGTAAGATACACAAACTGTACATGAATATAAAGTGATCGTGTCTTCGTGGTGAGGCTTGAGCAGAGGCATGCAGTGGTTGACGGTTGTACTTCTGCTCTGAGGGCTTGTTCCAACATGCTGTCTGTGAGAGGAAACAGATTCCAAGAACAGCGTGCAGACAAAAAACAAATGTATTTGAGTAAAAGTGATAACCCATTTAAAGCAGAACAGCTGTTATAAAACAACACTGATTGTTTGTTTTTGTTTACTGCTCTCTTTTGATGGATAAGGAACATGTAAGTATGACACAGAGTGAGGTGTGCACCGCTCTCACTTCCCTCCTGAGCTTCTTTGTGTTTAATGAAAGTTGTTTTCTGTGTAGCAGTTTAGATTTGTCAGAACTGGCCAAGGCAGCAAAGAAGAAACTGCAGGCTGTAAGTTTATTTTCCAGAATCGCTGCTGAACCTTTTGCCCCCTTTAATTAAGTCTGAGTAAGTTAAATTGTCTCATTTTCATGCAGCTAAGTAATCATTTATTCGAGGAGCTGGCGATGGACGTGTACGATGAGGTGGACAGACGAGAGACTGATGCAGGTAAAATAAAAGTTGCGCCTCAGACACGTGACGTTGCCTTTCCTCACGCCGACACATTGAAACCTTCACAGGTGTTGCTGCTATACTTGCATCTCTAAATTGGTCTTCTGTTCGTTCTCTCATTTGTTTGAAGTGTGGCTGGCTACACAGAACCACAGCACCCTGGTGACAGAGACCACTGTGGTGCCTTTCCTTCCTGTAAATCCAGAATATTCGTCAACAAGAAACCAGGCAAGTCAGCTTCACGCCACTCCCATTTAAAACTGCTTCATCCTATCTTTGAGTCAGATTTCATAACGCCGCTCCGTTTTTCTTACTCAGGGGCGACAGAAGCTTGCGCGATTCAACGCACACGAGTTTGCCACTCTTGTCATCGATATACTAAGTGATGCTAAGCGTAGACAACAAGGGAACATAGTCGCTAGCCCCAAAGGTCAGCTGCTGTTTGTTCACTTCATCAAAGAGATCTGACTGGCACTTCAGAGTAGCACAGTTATACAATCACTTTTTGTTCATTTGCTTTCCAGACAAAGTTGAATTTATCCTGAAGAGCATGGCTGTGAGGCACGGCAGTGACAGTCAAGATAACGACCAGCCGGACTACGATAGCGTGGCGTCTGATGAGGACACAGATCAAGAGCTCCCCTCCAGTAAAGGAGACAGGACCAAGGTATCACACTGTCACCTTCACAGTTAAAAAGCCCCCGACAGACGCTCTGCAGATGACTTAACCGTAAACCCCCCCCCCCCCCCCCCCCCCCCCCCCCCTTCCTCTGACAGAGCCAGGACTCCGACCTCTCAGACAGCCCCATTACCATGCAGGAGTACTTGGAGGTGAAAAACGCACTCACAGCCTCTGAAGCAAAGATCCAGCACCTGATGAAAGCCAACAATAACCTGAGCGATGAGCTGCGGCTAATGCAGAAAAAGGTATCCACCGCCCCCCAACAATACGATCACTAACCGCGGGGGCCGGACCGAGGGGGGGCCACAGTGGTCAGCAGAGCTCTTCTCATGACGAGTGCGATTGCTCTCTGGAGTGGAGGCCGAGCTATCTGAACAGGAATGCTCTGTAGTGAGATGAGGCTGCTGCGACACCCTGCTGGTCCGCCCTCTGTTTAGGCCGGCATGTTTAATTTTCAAACTGGAGATGTTTTATTTCATTTTTTTATTTTTTCTTATTTTGTTTGTTTGTTTCTCCGACAAATAACAGTTATATTCTAGTCTCCTTTTTTGAGTAAATAAAGTTCAAGTTAGCGGCCTCATGTTACTAACATGCATGTTTTCATTCTTTGTTTTTTATAACGCATGAAATAATGACAGTGTTTCTTAATGTTTTATTCCTTTGTAGTAGGACTAACATTGTATGTATGTGCCTTGCTTCATCACATAAACTGTGTTTATTTAATAGACTGTTTTAGGAAGGTTTGGTTCATGTTTTTTTTATTTGTCATTTTTAAAGTGGGCAGCGTGGTTCGAAGGTTTTTCAGTTAATGAGCATGTGCTCTGTAACAACAAACTGCTGATTGATACATAGAGAGATTTATACTTCATGAGCTTCAGTTTATTCAGGAGAACGCTCATCTTGGCCTCACATTTTAAAGCAAGCTAGTTTTTGGTGTTTTTTTTTTTTTTTTCTTAATCATTTTGTTGAGGTCCTTTTTTTCTAGTGTTAAGATTACTTTCATTTCAGGTCTGTGTGTTGACAACACCCAACAGCACTGTAGTGTAACTCACTGTTCTCTAATGATGTGTTGTGTTAGCTTATAGTAACATAGATCCTCTTTTACTTTGACAAGAACAGACCACTTTAGGACACAAGGGAGACAAAGAAACAGGAACATTTGGCTTGTCAGGACATGTAAGAAGCATCCCTTCAGGTTCACATTACTCTGAGTGTAGTTTCCTTATATTGAATCTGATCGACAGCCTTCACCTGGTAAGATTTAGAAGGATGTCATACAACAATACTTCTTCTACATTAAATAAAGTAGCATTACGTAAAGTAAGTTTTTCTGCTACCAAACTTCAGCATCTGAAATAAAATCTTTGAGATTTTGTTCATTCTACGATGCTTATCTTCTTATTATTCTTTAGTCAATCAATCTGTTCTTCTACTTTGTTTCAGCTAAAGTTGCGTTTTTGCAGCACAAATCTTTTGCTTGCTTACCACTTGCTTTGCATTTTTTAAGACCAAAAGATTCCTTTCCAAATAGGAAAACATTTGACACGGGCAAAATGAACTGTTAGCGCGGTGGCTTTAGGAGCCTGTCGAAGAAGTCACACATATTTTAGATGGGTTGTGATGTGCATTGCTGTGGAGATAGCTTGGACAGGACAGGGGACACTCCTTGCTTTGCTGAGAGCTCCTCTTAGTGTGTTGCTGCCCGTCTCTTCCAGCTGCAATCTCTGCAAAGCGAGAACACCTCTCTCAGGCGGCAGGTCACTACCAATATCTATCAAGCCCCCAGCGGTTCAGACTACCCCGACCCCTGCAGCCCCTCAGCCCTGAAACGCCGGCAGTCTGCACGGGCCAGTCGGCCTATGTCTATGTATGAGACTGGCTCAGGCCTGAAGCCCTTTCTTCCCAAAGGGGAAAACCCCTACCCTGAGGAGGCCCTCCCCACCCTGCAACCCTTCCCACCTCATGTAAGTAAGACCTGTTCCCTGTTCTTCTCTGCCATTTCCTTTCTCCTGCCATCTTTCCACGACTTTCCCTTTATGTTCTTCACCCTGCCTGCAAACCTTCCTCTTTAGTATTGCTTCTTCCTCATTTTCCACTGGGTAGCTTTCTGCTGCATCAAGAGAGAGTCATCATGAGCACTTGCACAAACAGTAACGTCTCATCTTGTCCATGTATATATATATTCACATCTCCAGCACATATTTCTGTTGTTAACTAGAATTCTGCTGTTGTGTCAGACCAGGCGTAGTGTTACATGTTAGGAGATGCTCTCGTTGATATACTCTGAAGGTTTGTATTGTGTTTTATGTTGATGAAGCATTAAAACCCCCTTACAAGCTCTCTGTGTCTTTGTAATGCATGATCATTTTTTCAGACTCAATTAATCTTCTCGTCTGTTTGAGTTTTTCTTGTCGATGTCAGTCTGTTTTCATTGAGTTTATTTTCTTTCGATGGATTTACTCAGTTATATTCTTCAGGACACGAGGAATCACAAACGAGGAACTAAATATTGGGCGATGATTTGTTTCAAAAAATAAAATGGATTGGTCGCTTTAAAATAATAGACTGTTTGGTCCTGAGCTCTGAGTGTTGATGGGCAGAGAGAGATTTCCTTCAACTCCTTCACCTGCACCAGTGAGCTTGAAGAGACTTTAGAGTCAATCATCACGATCATCATTTATCCCACAGTTCTGTTTTTTTTTTTTTTTCTGACTCAAACCCCATCTGTGTACTTTAAATGTGATTTGAACCCTGTCTTTAGAAGGAAAGGGGCGCTTTTGTGACCACCTCCTCATCTCTCCCCTCATTTCCATCCACCCTGTCCTGGCCGAGGGACGAAAGTGTTCAAAAGGTTAAGTACAGTACATCCTCACCTGGACGACATGTTGTGAGAAGCAGCATATCCGTTACCTCAAGTCTGTCCTCCATATGTTGCTCCTTTTCTGCCCTGCTGCATGAGCCACACCCCCCCCCCCCCCCCCATCAGATACCCGCCTTCATCAGCAGTACTCTCATTGTGTAGCTGGAACTGTCTGGTTTGGCAGCGGCATAATCAGACCGCCAAATGTTGCCCAGAGAGTTGTGCTTGAGATCCATCACCTGCTAATTTTAACACGTTCTCTCTTCTGCTCCAGCAACCTGTGCAGCACAACATGTTTACAGTTTGATCCACCAAAAAGCTTGTTAGTTTTTCATGAAAAAAGAAAAAAAGATATATCCCAAGTGAAGAAGAGTTAGAATGCTCTGTGAATTAGCTTAACAATATCTATGTTTTGACACCTGGAGTGGTTAAAAAGCATCATGCTTTACTTTCAGTACAAAGAAGAGAAGCCCTTTCCACACTGCCTCTAACAAATGCTTGGCTGTTTTGCACACTGAGCTTCCAACAGCATGCTCGTAGCTCCTCCAGTAACAGCGCCACACACTGATGCAGGAGTTCGTTTTAGTGTAAAAGAACGGATTCTCTTGTAAATGTAGAAAGCAGATTTTAGTCAACCGTCTGTGCCGGTCACTTTTCCTGACGCAGGCATGTGTGTGCTGCGTTACATTTTGTACCGCAGGAAAAGACTTTATAGTGGATTTGGTAACAAAGGAATGACAGTGTAGTGCGTTTGGAGCTTGAGTGCATATTCTTGTTCTTACTTCCTGTCATGAACTTATCTGTGAGTCTGAGAGGTCATCTACACTCGATACAGACAATACGCTCAGTGAGACGTGATGATGGTTAGCTAGCAAACATTTGAGCTAATGCAGTTCATGTTTATTTTGAATGTCTTTAACTTATGAACTCTTCTTCACACTCAGTCTCCTTGTCCTCAAACAAAGACCCCCTGGGGTGCTCCCCTCCTTTACTTTAGAGGACGAGTGAAGCTTCTGTGAAATGCCTCTGATGTAATATTTCTTGCCATGTGTTGCTACATTTTTAGCATTGGCTTTTTGTTTTGATTGTTTTGTGTCATCAATCGTCGTCCTTGCTGCAGAAGTTCATACAAAGAATGAAAGTAGGGTGAACACTCTTCTAGGCAGTATGCGTGGCGTGCTTATTTGATTAAACAATCTTATTGTCTTTACTAACTCTGTAATAAATGCTTTAATGAACGACATGCAGCTTTGTGGCTTGATTCGATCAGAGCCTTCTGCACCACTCTCTAATGTTCACTTTCCAGTTTGTCACACAGCAAACAGGAAATGCTGCAGTACAGATGTATGCTTCTGTTGGAAAACTTCAAATGAAGCATTGGAATTGTGTTTTCCCCTCAGCTGGTTCTGGTTTATTCCTGAAGTGTTGTCAGACCTCTACAAGGGAAACATTATCATTAAGGTTTTTTTAATCATCTCTTGTTGCAGGCTCCAAAGTTAGAGAAACAAAGCAGCATGCCTGAGAGTGACTATGATAACACATTCAATGACTCCGAGATGGAGGATTCAAGGTAAGGGCTCATAGCTTTAAAAAAAAAAAATCCACCTTAAAGATGTTTTTACTGCATGGATGTTGTGTTTCGACTAAAAGCAAGCGTGGCTTTTGGCAGTGGAGGAGACTTGTTCTAAATTTCCCTCTGCAGTTTGTGCAGGAGAGCGAGGCTAAGGAGCAGCGGCTGGATGGGTGAGGGCAGCTCCATCCCTGAGCTGGCAGATGTAGACATGGAGCCTGACCCCACACTTCCAAGCACAGAGGACGTCATCCGCAAAACTGAGCAGATCACTAAGAATATCCAAGAGCTGCTGCGAGCAGCTCAGGAGAACAAACATGACAGGTCAGTGTCTTAAGAGAGAAAAAAGATCTTTGTCAGTTTAGTTTCTGTGTTTAATCTGTCACTTCCTTTCTGCCATTTTAAGCCCTAAGTTCCTCTTACATTCATCATCATTCTGTTCTTTTCAACTGTGTATACCTTCTTTTATTTCCTCTTTTTTTTTTTTGTTTATCATCTTCAATCTTCATGTTCTTTCTACTTCTTCTCTCCTCCAATGTTTGTGATGTTGTTTTGATGTCGACATCCCCCCCCCCCCACCGCGCACAGACCATGTGAGCGGGAAGGTGTGCGCAGGCTCAGACACAGCCTGGGATGTTTCAGCACTCTGGTGCCTTGGGCCGAGAAGGCCCCCCCTCCCCTTCAGCCGCTCAGCCTCCGGTCCCCTGACCCCTCCTCCTGGTACTCTGGCCTCTGTCCCTGCCTCCCAGGCACAGTTTCATTTTCCTCTCCCTCACACAGTTCTGGCCTCTCCCTTTCTCTTCTGTCTCACCTGCTAACATGCTGTCTCTCTCCCTGTGAACTAGTACTTGATGTACTGGGAATGGAACAGTGACATTTTTCTCCAAAAGCATGCACTCTGAGTGTGTTTCAGCTGGTATAGGATTTCTCAGAGTTAACATCTCTGCAGTGGATTGTCTTTGGTGGAGTGCGTTTGATCAAACAATTCATACAGGTTGTTGTTGCTTTTTAATGATAAAAGGGCTAAGAGATAAAAAAAAAAAAACCTTTCCTCACACATGTGCCTGTTAAATAGCATGTTAATGTGATGTCACTGCTGTGACTTGCATGTAGAAGCTTCTGATTAACGTCCAAACACATGCTATGATGTTGTTGAACTAACTGATCATTCTCTTCTGCTCACAGCTTCATACCCTGCTCAGAAAGAATACATGTGGCTGTAACAGAAATGGCTGCTCTCTTCCCTAAGGTAGGGAAATATTTCTAAATGTGTATTACAGTGTTGTAAATATTATTCTCATTTTCAAAAAAGGAGTATGGTAGACTAAAAGGTCTTCCTGTACTCTTCTGACTGATGTACTGTAGATACAAAGGTAGGAAGGAAGTAGATTTAGAAAATAGATTTGTAAATCAGAATACACCAGTGTTAGAGTCTATATGTGGACAAAGAAGACATGATAAAACAAACAGTGATGAGTGGAAGATTTAAAGTGAGTGATGAACCTTGAAGCTGTGTGATGCGTGCATGTATAAAGCATCGCTGTAGTCCAGCCGTGACATAAAAAAGTGTTAAGATATTTGAACCTTCCTCTGCAGAAGCCGCGCTCAGACACTGTGAGAGGCTCTCTGCGCTTGTTGACCTCGAGTGCGTACCGGCTTCAGAGCGAGTGCAGGAAGGCGTTGCCCTCAGAAGGCTGCCCAGGACCGGACATGCAGCTGGTCACCCAGCAGGTCATCCAATGTGCTTATGACATTGCCAAGGCAGCCAAGCAGCTTGTGACCATCACCACTAAGGAGAATACAAACTAACAGCACTTACAGGCTGCAAAGCAGTCGGCATCTCAGTTTTGTTCTTCTATAAGTTTCTAATGATTCTGATGTTTTGTTTGTTTTTGTATTTGTGGTATATGCATGCAGGTTTGTTATTTTTATTTATGAATGATTAATAGAAATATTAAACGTTAAATCTGGATATAATATAGGGTTATGGGAAAAGTTCAGCAGCTTTACTTTAAGAGTACAGTTCTGCTGATTTAAAAGCCTCAAATGTCCTGAGGTAACTTTCACAAATAATGTTAAAACAGAAAACAGCAGCTGGCAGCTCTGGAAAGTGATTCGTCTTCTAGAATGCTGTTAATTCAAGTAATTGAAATCTTAATCAGTTAACGATGTAAATAAATACCTTTAAGCAAGAGACGGAGTTAAGCACAGCACTGCAAATCCAGCTGGTAGTTTTGGTTACTGATTTCAGTCCAAAGCCAGACATGGATGCTGCAAAGCCATAACTGACTAACTGAATGCCAATACAACAGTCTTATACAATCTTCCTGTCATTTAAATCATTGTACAATCATCCTCACACTACAAAGTTTAATCTCCAAAACCAAACTGACCATGATGCCAACTTCTGTTCAATGTTAGGAACTTAATTCATGCACATGTTGTAGCTCAGTAATCCTAATGTTTCTGCATCCCAGAAGCTATTTATGTTTGTCATCTGTCCAAAGTGGAATCCAGTCTGCAGTTCACTTGTTGCAGCTATTCATGTATGCACATTTGTTGAGTCAGTGAATGCAACACTTGTTCAGGGGGCCAAAGTTATCTTCCTCACCAGTGCCAAGACGCCGTATTAAATGATCGGGTGTGTTTCTGTCAGGCTCCACACTAGGTTGTATTCTGCGGTCTTGTGTGCCATCGCGGTGCTGGTGATGTGATTCAGAGCGAATAACTGTGTGCACGTCCATGTGTTTTGTGCTATGTTCCGTTGCTGCTGATTTTGTATTTAATGTGCAACAAATGGGATAGAACTGTCGACGTCTCCTGTAAAAATGTGCAACCCCATTTCCATCCTCAGTGTTTCAGAGTTCGACATTTTGAAATCTGATCAAGGTAATGTCCCTCTCTGTGCTTGAAAAGGAGCGCAGGGATGTATGTGATGCAGCTGTTATGTTGCACTTTGAAAAATAAATATTTTCTAAATAAATGTAATTTATAACAAATGTCTGGGTTTTGTCAAATGTTGTATTTTGCATGTTTTTGGTTTGTTTATTTGACACATGATGGTAAACTGATAAGTTGTATTTGATTTATTGAAAATGGTCTACAAATTCAGGATAGAAAATATACAACTCTAAAAGTGCAAAAACTCAAATCAATTCTTTTAACGTGCACACAACCAGCCTTCAAATGATTCCACTAACATGGCACAACATATGGCCTCAGCATTAATACTCCAGTTCTGTAAGGCTTGAAGGACAGGGCTACATTTGGAAGAGAGTCTTTCAAAATGTACTCACTTGTGCATTTGAAGACGTGGACGATAAAACTGTTCATCCTCTGTGAGACTAAATGTATTAAAGCACTTTGTAAAATGTACTTTAAGTGTCTTTCTGACTTTAAAAGTCTGGTTGACTTTCATGAAACTGGAATCATCCAGAGTCATAATCTTTTCAGAATAAAGGTCCTTAGTTTTGTTTATGTGGGTCTGTGGCTCAGAGAGGACACACACGAGAAGAGAAGTGTCGACTGCAGGGATGTGAGTATCATAAAAACATTTGAAACGGTCCTTCAAGCTTATAACCTGCAGAAAAATCCTTTGTTGTTTGAATTCCTGTAGGCCTCTCAGATCCAGGCTGATCGAGGTCTGTTGTGAATCTGGAAGGAAAAAAGTGTTTTTTTCTTATGTTTTTCTACACAAGGCTCTTCAGGATCATCAGCTTCCTGCAGAATGACTTCCATGTCTTACCTTCTCCTGGTACCCTCTCTTGGCCATCCTCTGGATCTCGTCCCTCAGCTCCCCCTGCTGGATTTGGAGAGCCTCCCTGTCCTGCTGCTCCTCTTGCTCTATCCTGAGCTGCTCCTCCAACTGCTTGAAGCGCTGCTGCTCCACCTACAGTAAACACACACAATCACAACTTCAGAGTCTCAGATGTGCATCATTCTTAGAGACTCAAAGAAAGCTTGCACAGTAAAACTCAGATTATTTGAATATGTGTGGACCTGAGCATTCATCTCTTGCATCCGTGCTGTCCTGTGACCCTCTTCCTGCTCCATCTCCCTCCGTCTGATCTCCCTCTCATGCTCCAGCTCCTGAATCAGCTCCTCTCGTCGTCTCAGGGACTCCTCCTGAGCCTCCCGGTTCTTCTGCACCTTCAGCTCCAGCTGGTGCTGTCTCTCGGCAAGCACCTTCCCAAGAAGAGTAGAAGCTTTGATACTATATCTTTTGAATTACACTCTTAAAAAGTTCCGTTTGATTTGAAACCAATTCACCTCTTGCATGAGCCGTTCTCTTGCTTTCCGCTCCTTCTCCCACTGCGCTTCTCGTTTCTCCCACACCTTTTGGGCTTCCTCTCTTAAAATAAATAAAATAATTGGGTTTTCTCCTTCCACACATAATCACAGCTTGATGAATATTTTTGCTCACCTGTATAGGATGTCAAACTCGGCCTCCCTCTCCTGCTCCAGTTGAAGCTGCTCTTCAATCACACGTTTCATCCATGCAGCGTCAGCGACAGCCCTTTCCCTCCGTGCAGACTCTAACCTCCGGTCCTCCTGCTCTCCTTCCAGTAGGGCTGCCAAGATCTGCCGGTCGGACTCCTGGCAGGAACAGAAGAAATCAGGTAAGGTGTTAAAACTGGCGTGTTGGAGGTCCCCAGACAGCCAAGCATGAACACTGTGTCCCATAAGCACAGAGGTTATAGTTCTGCGGCTACGGCTCGACTCTATCAGTACTTTGCCAAATGTTTATCCCAACTCTATCCACTGTCCTATTTAAATAAATACATGAAAAAAACATGAAAAAGAAGAAGTAAAAACAGGCAAGTTGGATTAGTTTGATATCCAAATACACACAAAGACAATAAAGTAGACTTACCAGTTCCTCTTGCACTTGTCGGGCTCTTCTCTTCAGCTGAGCACGGTACTGACGGACCAAGATACGCCTGTTGAAACAAAAATCCAAGGAATGAAGTAGCATGCCACTCGTCATCACATATCAGTATAAATGCTTTACCTTACCCTATCTCTGACTGCTTCTGCTTTTCTTCCACCTTCCTCCTCTCCTCCTCGATTGTCTCCAGCTCCCATTGCTTAACCATCAGAGCTTCTTGTTCCTTCTTTAGACGAGTTGCCTGAGAATTTTTTTTATTTTTTAGAATATCTGCCATTTCAATATTAAGAGTTTCCCTACAAAGTCAAATGACTTGGTCCTGTACCTCCTCTTCCCTCAGCTTCAGCTCTTCCATCTGTTTCTTAAGGTCTTCCACTCTCTTCTGCTCCTGTATTTTCTTGTTTTCCTCCGCTTGCTTCATCCTCTCCAGAGCCTCTTTTCGGGTTCTCTCGTACTCGTTTTCGTAGCGTCTCTTTTCCTCCTGCACTGCTGTTTCATGCTGCACAATCGAGAGGCATGGGTCACTTACAGTTGGTGTCTAAACCTTCTCAATTATGCACCATGTTAAAGTGATTGTTGACAGTCGATCTAAGACCAGATACTCTGTGTACAGATGAGTAACGTTTCATTAAAAATGCATTTGTAATGTAAATAACTGTTCGGGTAAACAGATAATGACAGAGGTGACACTTGAGTGTACGAAGCAGTTCCTCCACACTTTGGTTTAATTTAATATGACACCAATAAATAACGAGTACGATAAAGGAGCTACATATCAAATGTACAATTTCTTTATGTTATAAAACACCAAAAATGTATGAAATGAATCAAAGTGAAAACTGAACTGTTTGGTCTGACAGCTGTGATGAATGCCTTACCAGTTTCTTCTCAGATATCTGGCCTTGCCATTGGCCGATGACATGATCTTTATGTAATGAAGACTCGGCCTGTGGACAGATTAAAAGAGGCAGGTAGTGACAATGAGATACTGATGAACTTGAGCCGTAGTTGGAGGGATACCTGAACATTTAATTC